>NW_002987825.1:455571-457421 GCF_000006295.1 Pediculus humanus corporis
TTTTTGATTTTATTTATTATTAATTTCATATAACTGAATTTAAAATAATATTTTATCAAGATGGAGAAAAAAGAAAAAAGTGTCATCAGTCAAGGTGAAGAAAAAATTATTTTTTACAAGAGGGGGTGAAAGGGAGAGGGGGCAAACCCCTTTTCATCCCCTCCCGCTTCAAATAATTTTAAAAAAAAAAAAAACGGAAAAGTGACAATAATCGATCGTGTAAATATCAATTATAAGCGAGTTAAGAAAACGAAAAAAAAAAAAACGTGGAAGGAGAAAAAAAAAGCGGATGCCACGTTAAATTCGGAAAATGATTAAAAAAAAAAAAAGAGAGAGAGAAGAATTATTCGAATTAAAAATCGTCTTTCTTTTTTTTCTTCGTAAATGGGAATTAATTTTCTTGTGTTCATTCATTCGTTCAATCACTATTCATTCATTCATTCATTCATTCATTTATTCAATAGCTTTAAATCCCATTTTGAAATGTTTGAATAATATTTTAATAATTTAAACTCGAGTTTTAAAAAAGTATTAAAAAAAATGGTCGTTAATTAAGTAAGAAAAAAAGAAAGAAAGAAACAAAAAAAAAAAAATTGTATTTATTTATTTATTTATTTGTTTGTTTGTTTGTTTGTTTGTTTGTTACAGGGTGAATTAGATTACGAACTTCAAAACAACGATAACGTTTTATTTATATCAACCCTTCACGGCGGATGAAGATTTTTTTTTTTTTTTTTACAAAAAGGGTTGCAAAAAAAAAATTTTTCAATTGTAAAGAAGAATCTCGTCACGAATGAAAAATATTTTTTGAAAAAAAAAAAAAAAAAAAAAGTGGGGGGGGGGCAGAGGATGTAATTTTCAATATAACAAAGTACACGCACGAATAATAAAAAAAAAAAAAAATTATTTTTATTTTATACTGGAAACGTGTGGAAATCCTGGAAAAAAAAGTTCCGCCGATCATACGCCGAATCGATTATCGAATTTTTTTTATGAAATGTAACAATGATTATTACCGAAAATAAAAAAAAAAAAAAAGAAAAAAAAGAATTTATTTGTTTTTTTAAATTTTAACCGAAAATGAAAAAAAAAAAGAAAATTTTTCTATTTTCTTACCCCCCCTTCCTGCTCCCTCATTTTCTCCAGATCTTCGTAGAGCATAACAAAAGTGAGAAGAAAAATTAATTAATCATTTTTTTTTCCTGTCGATTAATGTGAAGAATATTGGAAATGTAAAATTACAAGAATGGGTTATTATTTTGATGGCGACGGTGGTGGTGGTGGTGGTGGTGGTTGGTGAGAGGGAAAAGAAGAAAAAGAAGAGAGAGAGAGACATGGACGGTGAGTAAGTAACATCACGAACGTTTTCTTTTTTTTCCTCTCAACTCAAACATTTCCCTAATGCATAAGCTTATTTGGATAATTTTAATCCAAAGCTTTTTATTATCGTAAAAACAATCCGTGGATTTTACGCTTTATTATTATTGTTATTATTATCATTATCATTATTATCATTATTATTTTCTTTGAATAATTCACGTTTTTTTTTTTTATAACAAATTAATTTTTTTTTTTTTTTTGACGAGTCATCCGATGGAGAAAAAAAGAAAGAAAAGAAAACAAAAAAAGGTAAAAATTTAATGTTGGAAAGGTTGAATGTGGGGTAGAAGGCACGAAGGGGGAGAACCTTTCACCTTTTTTTATTATGTTTTGATAATTAGAAATTATTATGTAAGTGGTAAGTCCCTTCTTCTCGTACAAAAAAAAAAAAAAACAAAGAAAGGAAATTAATGATGCAATTTTTTCATCCCTTCGTAGTCGTGGAAGTAGAATTAAAAAGGAAAAAAAAA
>NW_002987825.1:458519-461798 GCF_000006295.1 Pediculus humanus corporis
TTTAATGTAAAATATTTGCTGGGGAGGCTCTCCGGAGTTTATTTTTTTTTTTTTTTTATATTGAAACGATTTTTATTTTTTATTTTTTTTTTAACGCGTCGTCGTCGTTCTCGTCTTCTGCTTTCGAAATTAAAACTAAAAAAATTGCGGTTCGTGATGACGTCATCGATGCGTTTCACTTCACTTTTTGAAAAATTATTTAATTAAATTTAATAAAATTTAACGTACGTAATTCATACATAATTTTTTTTTTTATTAAATAAAAATTAATGATTCGAACCCCTGTGGGAAAAAAGGGAAAAAGGGGGAAAGAGGAGGAGGAAGAGGAGGAAATAAAAGTAAAACAAATATGAAAAAAAATCACGTACGATTTCACATGGAAAATTTAAATGTAAACAACAATTTTTTTTTTTTTTAAAGTAAAAATCTCTCGTTTGCTTTTTCTTTTAAATTATTTTAAATTTCGGTTATTATTTATACACGTATAAATAATTTGATTTTAAGCAGACGACGCGTGGGTATTAATCACGTGATAGAAAAAAACAATTTATTAAAAACCTATATAATTATTCCGTGTCGAACGAAAAATCTCCGGCAATAAGAAAAATTAAAAAAATTTAAATTTTTTTTCGCGCCTTTTTCTTACATAATAATAATAATAATAAAGCGGATTATTTTTCGTGTAATATATAAATAATTAAAAATAAAATTAAAAAAAAAAATTTTAATGTAAGGAGACGGAAAATTAATTATCTCGGTGTGTAAAATTATTATAAATAATAATTTGATTTTCAATTAAATTTTTGGGTTTTAAGTTTGGCGGTTTCGATCCACCATTTTGATTTTTAGTGGTTTTTTCGTTTGTCGCTTTTTTCCTTATATAAATAATATACAAACTAAATTTTTTAACTTTTATATCATTATTATTATTTATACTACTAGTTTTTCTATTTTATTAAATTATTTCGAGTTTTTTTTTTTTTTTTCGTAAAATGTTTTACGTGATTGATTGATCGATCGATCGATCGTATCGATTATTTCGTCTCTTTCATAATCGGTTGTTACGTATGCGAAACATTTTCGTTTTTTAATAATAATAATAATAATAATAATTTTCTTTATTACCATTTTACACTTTTAATTTTATTTTTAATGGCGAAAATGGCAGGGTAAGGAGGAGGAAGGGGAGGAGGAGGGGAGGGGAAAAACGTTAAGCTATAAAATGTTTTGTTGTTAATAAATCAACAACAACACATTCGAAATCATTAATTTTATTTATTTATTTTTTTTTTAAAAAGAGAAAACCTCGGAGGAAAAAAAAAAAATTTTTTTTTTATATATTGTCTGATTTATGAGAATCATTTTTTTAATTTTTTTTTCGTGGTTTTTTGTTAATAAAAAATGGGTTGCTGTTGTTGCTAACATTTAAATGAATACGACAAAAAAAAAAAAAAATTTTCCATCGTCGTCGTCGTCGCTTCCATTAATGTGATGGACGAAAATAATAATAATATGTTTTTTTTTAATTAAATTTAATTATTTGCGAAAAAAAATACAAAAATTTTACCATCATCATCATCATCATCATCATTATTATTACTTCAAGGGGGGGGAAAAAAAAAAAAATGTCTCCGATGTTTAAATTTTAACGAAATTTTTTTTTTTTTTTAATGAGAAAAAGAAAAGGAGAAGGAAAAAAACAATTTGTTTTATTTTCCCTTAACTTTTCTAATTAGTTAATTTACCATTCAGTGCTACCAACCGACTGATTATTTACTTTTTTTTTTTTTTGTAAAATTGGCTTCTTGCCGGTCTTGTAAAAAAATTATTATTTTTATTTTTTTGTTTCTTTTACCCTTTACGCAGTTTATTATAAATTATTATTTTTCTCAGTCGTAAAAAAAAACGTACGATGATAATAATAATAATAATAATAATAATAATAATAATAATAATAATAATAAGTAATAATAATAATAATAAATAGAAACGTAGTTGTAATTTCCGGTTTTTAGAATCGAAATCAATTAAAACATTTTCAATTTATTTATTATTACGCGTATAATAATTTAAAAATTATAACAAACATAAATATAAAGTTAACATTTCCAATGGATAGAAAAAAAAGGAAAGGAAAAAAAGGAAAAGAGTTAAGAGTTGGTAGGAGGAAATGTTTTGAAGATTTTTTTTTTTTTAAGTAAAAGAAGGCAGGCAGGCAGGAAAGAGGAAATATTTTTGACGTTTTTGAATTACTTCCTTTAATATTTCATCCTCTTGAACAATTTCTTAGTTTATGTACTTTCCCCTTTTTCCCTCTCTCTCTCTCTCTCTTTCTTTGTTTTCTTCGATTATTATTATTATTATTTTTAAAAAAGAAAAAACGAAAGAAAGAAGAATTCACCAGTATAAATAATTATTACGACTTTTTTAAATAAGCTTATCGAAATCGTAATGAATTATTTACGTTTTTTTGTTTTTTTTTCAACGGAAAAATTCTTTTTTGTTTATAAAAAAATTACGGATAAAGTAAACATAAAATTAAGTAAAAGAGAGAGAGAGAGAGAAAGAGAGAGGATAAAACTTTTTTTTTTAATAAATTAATAAATTATCGCCTTATTTAAATAAATAAATATTGTTATTTATTAAAAATTATAAAAACTCTACGAACAAAAAAAAAAAAAAAAGAAATAAAAATAAACACGTGATTTATTATTATTATTATTATTATTTATCAATATTTAAACAAGAAAGAAAAAAATTATTATTCAATTTTTCGCAAGTAAATTATTATTATTATTATCTCTCCTAAACACGACAAGGTTCTTATTTGTTTGTTTTTTAAGCATTTATTCCAGGTTTCTACCCGATTCCTTAGGGATAAATGCTCGAATTTTTTTTAGCGCTATTTATAAAATTTTCCGAAAATTGTGGGCTTTGTATTATTATTATTATTATCATTATTATTATTATTATTCGATATAATTTATTTATAATTAATTATTAATAACGACTTTTTTTAAAAAAAATATCAAATGTGTAATTTAAAATAATAAATAAACAATAACAACAACAACAACAATTTAAACAATTAGAGAGAGAGAGAGAGAGTGTATTCCATAGAGTAATTAAACGAATTATTTACCGTTATGTTGCAAAGTGTACGAAAAAGGTTAAATATATCGCCGTTAATAAAAATCTAAATTTTATTTACGTCATACTATAAAAATAATGGATTGATGATAATGATGATGATTATTATCACGACGAAGACGATGATGA
>NW_002987825.1:462670-464504 GCF_000006295.1 Pediculus humanus corporis
AATTCAATTTAAAAATTAAAAAAAAAAATTATAATTTTTTTTTTTTTCAAAACGCATCATTCAATATGATTTCACCGTGAAAATATTTACGACAAAAAAATTTTTCCCCCCCTCCTTTTCCATAGAATAAATAAATATAAAAACACGAAACGGTACGATGTCGTTGTGTTACCTGGATACAAGATTCCTGCAAATATTTCCACGAAGATTAACACCACCACCACCACCATCACCACCGCAATCGTCATCATCATCATCATCATCATCACCTCCCTCATCATTATTATTATTATCATCGTCGTCGTCTTGTAATTACGTAAAAAACGAGTCATTAAGCCATATTTTAAATATAAATTCATTCATAATTTTCTTTTAAAACGTAACGACATTTTTCTTCTTTTTTTTTTAAAACGGATAAAAATCCTTTGACCGTCGCCATGTTGTTTTTTCCGCGTAAACAAAAAAAAAAAAAATAAAATCACCGTAATATTTTCCTTTTTTAATTTTAATCCTTTGAAAATGAAAAAAAAATTCAATGGTAAACCGTACTCTCCTCTCTACGAGCCAAAAATTTTTTTTTTAAATTGTAATTTAATTGAAATTTTATTTTATTTATCGGTTAATTAATTAATTAATTTTTTTTTAAATTTTAATTTACGTAATCGAGTGAAAACGGTTTGAATAACAACTTATTATTTAATTAATTAATAAATTTTTTTTTTTTTCGACGTGAAAAGTACTCGAAAAAATATTTTTTAATTTTTTTCGAAAGGTAAAAACGGTTAAAAAAATTTTTTTACAAAATATAAATGAATATTAAAATAATAATAATAAGGGAAAAATTTTTACGAGGTGGTAGTGGGGGAAGGAGATCCTCCTCTTGAATATGAGGCTTATATATATTAAAGAACCACTCGAGAGTTAACAATAATAATAATAATTTTAACCACGTTTTAATATTGAGGTTAATTCAAAAATTATATATATATTACTCTATGACTTTACGGTATGTTAATTAAACCTTATTTAAATAAATTAATTTGATAACTTCGAAAAAATAAAAAATTATTTAAAAATTTTTTTACCCCGTTAAAAAATTAAACGTCCTCCTCCCTCTCCCCTTTTTTTTATTTTTAAATTAAAATCAATAAAATTTGAAAAATTGAATTTGGAGGTTTTTTTTTTTATTATTATCACTATTTAAAACAAATTTCCGTTTCCTGTTTTTTTTTCGTTCTAGACAAAAAAGTTTTATTAAAAATTACTCGTTTTTTTCAAAAAAAAAAAAAACCGTTAATTTTTTTATTTGTTTATTAAATACATTTCAAATCATAGAGTAATAAAATAATAAATCGTACGACGCGACATCTATACTTGAAAACTCTAACTAAAAATTGTTTTTGTTTTATTTTGTTTTCATTTTATCGTAGTAAGGGATTTTCACTTAAAATTTATTCGTACGCAAAAAATGATATTATTAATAAATAAATAAGTAAATAAATAAATTTAATAATTTGAATCGTATGATATAAATTTAATAATAATCGAATTATGTACATAAGTATTTTTTTTCAATATTTATTTTAAAAAAAACGAGTTGGAAATCATATTATTTATATATATATATGACGAAACGTTTGATTTATTACTAATAATAATAATAATATTTGTTATTAAATAAATATTTTTAAAAAATTCATTCGAGCGTATTTTTAAAAACAGTCGGTGGTATTTTAAATGAATGAATGAATGAATGAGAGGAAAATTTTTTAGTTTTATTTTTCTCTCTTTCTATTTTTTTTTTTTTAAATATTAATGTATGGATAAAATTTTT
>NW_002987825.1:464807-466745 GCF_000006295.1 Pediculus humanus corporis
TTTCCGGTTTAATAATAATAATAATAATAATAATAATAATAATCGAATAAAATGGTCTCACTCAGTGGCGAGAATTACGTGATTTTTCGTGACGTCATAAGTTATAACAATACGAAACCTATTTATCAGGTATCAAAGATATACCTTAGGGATCGGCGGGTATAAAAAACCTGGAATGAATGTTTAAAAATAATCCAACACAAACATTAAGACTTATTGTCGTGATAATAATAATAATAAAGAGAACAAGAGAGAGAGAGAGAGAAGAGAAAAAGTGAATTTATTTTTACACCTTATTGATGCCCTGGAATAAAAAAGAAAAAAAATAAAAGGTCAAACACCGGATTATTAAAAAAAAAAATATTTTTTCTTTCGTAAAAGGAAAGGAAAAAAAAGGAAAGAAAAAAAGGAAAGAAAAAAGGAAAGAAAAAAAAACGTTTTCGGTTGTTTGAACAAATTATGCGATAAGTTTTGAAAATTGGCAAAGGTAAACACACCCTCAAAGCATAAAAAAATTTGTCGTTTTATTGAGGTGAGAGAAAAAAAATAAAATTGGAACAAAAAAAAAAATGTGGGAGCGTAAGAAAAAGGGGGAATGGGGGTGGGGTGAGCGGGGAAAAAGGTGCTGTAATAAATGGGAAAAAAGAATCTGTGAATAATCAAATTCAAAAACAAAAAAAAAAACATAAGATTTCAATATATGAGAATAAAAAAAAAAAAATGAAATATTTAAAAGGTTCGTAAACATTTTAAAAAACTTTTTAAATATTATATATAGCAACAACAACACTACAAGTTTTATAGTACTATAATATTTGTTTATTTTTTTTGTTTTTTAAATAAATAATTTTTTTTTTTGTTTAAAGTGCTCTTCTTTATATAATATTTGTTTATATATATATAAATTTATAAAATCTCACGTTTTTTTTTTTTAAAAAGATTTTTCTATTTTATTAACCTGAATTTTCGTTTAAAATTATTCGTTACTATATTTTTATAGACTATAAATTATAAAAATTACAAAAAATCCAAACTTTTATTGTGGGAAATAAATAGAAATCAAAACAAAAACAAAAAAAATTTTGGTTAAAAACTTTAAAAATCGCAAAACGATGAAAAAACTTGAAAAAGGGGGAGGGGATAAGAGGGAGGGAATAGGAAAAGAAGGGAGGGGAAAGGGAAGGAGTCAAACGATTGAAAAATATTTTTAATAAAGATGAAATTATAAAACAAATTTTTTTATTTTTTTTTATTTTTTAAATATTATATTAAAGCTATTAAAAATCAATTAATAATAATAATAATAATAATAATAATAATAATAATAATAATAATAATAATAATAATAATGATAACGCAAATAAAAAGCGAGATTGTGTGTATTTATTGAGGTTTAAGTAAAAGTTTTGCAAAACAAAAAAATTAAAAAGAGAAAGAGAAAGGAAGAGTGAGAGAGAGAAGGGAAAGAAGGGAAAAAATTCTTATTTTATTTTATTTTACTTTTTTTCCGATTGAAAAGTTATAAAATAAGAAAGAAAGAAAGAAAAGAAGAAAAGAAAGAAAGAAAGAAAAGAAGAAAAGAAAGAATGAAAGAAACAAACAAATTAAAATTTTCACTGTAACAAACAACAAAAGCAAATTATTTTGTAATTTTCAAATTTTAAGATTAAGTTTTTTATACGAAACAAAAATAAAATTTATTATTTAAGAAACATAAAGGAGAAAAAGAAAGAGTAAGATAGAGAAAGAAAGAGGGAAAGAGAGAGAGAGAGAGAGGCAAGGTTGAAGAATAAAAAGGAAGAAATCTACAAGAACCAAAGATTTTAAATAATAAAACCGGAAGCGTAAAAATTGTTTCTTTATTAACAATATTGCGACAAAATAATAATATTATAAAATAGGAAAATTATGTTTTTAAAAACATCTCCCGGGCTTCTT
>NW_002987825.1:467152-472848 GCF_000006295.1 Pediculus humanus corporis
CATTTTTCCTTTTCATTTACCATCAAAAAGAAAATTTTTTTTTTTCTTTTTTTTTCTTCAGTAACGGAACCTTAACAACAAACAATATCAAGGGTGAAATTTCGTATACGCGTAACTTGAGAAGAATGAAAAAAGAAATAAACGTGAAATCTTTAAATTTTGTTTGTTTGTTTGTTGTTGTTGTTGTTTTCCAAAACAAAAACAAAACAAAAAAAAATCTCAAATCGATCATGTATAGTATGACAAAATAATTTTTTCTTTTTCCCTTTCTCTCTCTAGAAAATTATCTATAAAGATTCGTGATGATGAAATTTCAGTAAAAAAAAAAAAAAAAAAAAACACGTGGTGAAAAAATAAAAATGAAAAACAAAAAAAAAATGAGAGAGAGAGACTAAAAAGGAAAGAAAAAGAAAAAGCTTTTAACTCGAAATAACAACAAAAACAATAATAAAAAGGAAGAGAAAGAGAAAAAAAATAAAAGAAGAAAATTTAGATGGTCCGATCTGACAACGGTGGAAAAAACATTTTCCTGTAGTCAAAAAAAAAAAAACTTTCCACGGAAAATCTGGAGAAAACAAAAAAAAACTAAAAAAAAAATTTTTTTCTGATTTTAAAAAGAACTTTTTTTACATTTATTTTACAATATCGTCATAATTCATTTAAAAATTTTTTTTTCTTTGTATGCGTGACATTTTTTCCCTTGGAAAAATATAATGGCATAATTATCAAAAAAAAAAAATTATTTTACAAACTTTTTATTATAATTAAAAGAGAAAAAAAGAAATGTGTGGCTTTTAATGAGAGTACAAAAATCCACACCCCTCCCCATTAATCCCTCCCTCCCCCTTTCTCTTAACGCAAAATTAAAAGTTTTCAAACACGTTCGATCGGAAAATACGAAACAAGTATTTAGGATACTAACTCTATAAAAAATCCTTTAGTTTCACATCAGTGCCGTATCCAAACGATCCGAAAAAAATTATTATTATTATTATCTTATCCTTTGATTGAATTTTACGTCGTACACGTAACGTCGTCATATTAGGACAAGCATTGATGTCCACACACAGTCCTTGATTGAATAAAATAACAAGAATTGCGTTTGGACAATCAAAGCCTGATGCTATTCGTTATCAATGGCGAAATGATAATGATAATAATAATAATAATAATTTAAATGATTAATCAAAAACTCTCGATCGGTTCGTTACGAATTTGAATCGTTTACATAAAATACATAATCTGATTGAGAAAACTTATAATAAAATTAAATAAATGAAAATGAAAATGAAGTTTATGAAAAAGATTTTCACTTTATAAAAAATACAAAACAAGGATCGAATTTTTACACATATATAAAAGGATTTCACGGTTTGAGAAATTATACTTAAAAGTTATTATTATTATTATTATTATTATTCGTATAAGACACAGTTCGAAACGTAGGTGTATTCTTCTGACACTTGTTGCACGTGAAAAACCGAAAAAGTAGTAAGGTGTACAAAAAAAAAAAAAAAATCGAAGAATTTTGATGAAGGAAGAAAATTTCGATTATGGCAAGAAGTAATAATAATAATAATAGTGAAACCGTTTAAAAATCTCTTATCAACGGTCAATTTCATCCCTTATCAAAGTAAGACGACGACGACGACAAAAAAAAAAAAATCGAAAAAGCAAAAAAAAAACTAATAAAATCCACGCGTAACTTTTTCCCTTTCCTTTCCTTTCCTTTTTTTCTTCCTTTTTTCCGATTAGAATGAAAACAAAAAATTTTTCCTTTTGCTCACAAAGGAAACAAAAGAAAAAATACTAAAAATTTTTATTTTTATTTTATTTTATTTATTTAAAAAAAAATGATTTTTTAAATTAATAATAATAATAATAATTGTATTTATTTACCGGCGAAAAAGGAAATCAACTTTTAACAAAAGGAGAAAGAGAAAAATGGGGGGGAAAAAAATAAAAAATAAAATAAAGACAAACAAGCAAACAAACAAACAAACAAAGAACACACTTACGTACGTGAATGAAAATGTTTAAAATCAATTGAAATATTCCAACAGTTACGAATAAAAGCTCATTCGAAATCTCTCTCTCTCTTTCTTTCTCCACGCGTTATTTTGTATAAGAATTTTCCTTTTTTTTTTTCCTTTTTTTTTACTGACTGGGGTTTTCGACTCGAAGTGAAAACTTCATTTAATATTTTCTTCAAAAGAAAACCGCAAACCACCACCCCGAAAAAATAATTACGAAAGGAAAAACTCACGAGAATTCTTCCTCTACTTCTTCTTCTTCGTTTATCGAAAAAAAAAAAAAAATTTCATTTGTTTTTAATAAAATCCAATTATTATTATTATTATTATTATTATTATTATTATTCAATATTTTTCTTTCTCTCATACTACAACGACTACAACTTCTGTAAAGGAAAAATACGAAATAAATTATTTTATATTTAATATATTAATAAATGTATCGAATCCCGTTCATTCCTTCCTTCCTTTTTTCTCTTTAAAGTTTCAATCGATCACTCGAATTGAATTCAAATCGAAATTATAATAATAATAATAATAATAATTAATAATAATAATAATAATAATAATAATAATAATGATGATGATGATGATGATTATGATGATGATGATGATGATGAATTTGCTGGTAAAAAAAAATTTCAGCTTTTTGTTCAAAATCAAAAAAAAACAACTAAACCGGTTATTGGCGTTTCATTTAAAAAAAAATAAAATTCGTGTATTATTAACGATAATAATGATATTATTAACAATAATATTAATAATAATAATAATGATGATGATGATGATGATGATGATGATAATAACGATTGAAAAAGATAAGACGTAAATTGAGAAAAAGGAATGAATTAATTGGATGCATTATCCCGGCTTAGGAAAGGAAGATCTTTGTTGGCAAATCAACATCAATTACCGTTTGAATAATTTATAAACTTTATTTATATTACGTCACCCATTATTATTATCATTATCATTATTAATTAAAATTGCAAATTTTTTTAATCACATTTAATAACGTTTTTCGTGAAATAATAAAATTATTAAAAATATTATTATTATTATATTCATCGAGAAAAAATAATACTTTTCCCTGGTTTCCCTATAGCGGCGCTGTAAATTGTAAAGCGCTATAAAAAACGATCGAAATAATAATGATAATAACAATGATGATGATGATGATGATAAAACGTCACGATTAAAAAAATAAATTAAAAGTGTGAATTTTATAATGTATTAAACGAAAAAATAAAAAAAAAAAGGCGAAGGGGAAAAAAAGTTTTTTTTTATCGCCATATTTGCACATCGTTCTTTTTTTATTTTTTTTATTTTTCCGGGAAGAAACAGAGAAAGGTAGGTAGGGGAGGGTAAAAATTTTCCCGCAGATGTTCTTGATAGTTGAGAATATCTAAAATGAACTGTAAGTAAAAAGGTTTTTGAGAGTTTAAAACTCCGTAGCCTTCCAAAACTTCTACCTAAAAACGCCAAGTGCGTGTGCGTGCGTGTGCGTGTGTGCGCGTGTTTGCTTTGAATTAAACGACGGAGGTGAATTTTTCCTTTTTCTTTCACTGATTTTTTTTTTACTTATTCCCCTCCCCTCCTTCCCTCCCTCCTCATTTATCAATCATCCATCAAAAAAAATGTTTTTAGCAACGTTCTTTTATTAAGCCCCCTTTTTTTCCCTCCCTCTTTCTCCTCCCCCCGTCGACAAACATCATAAAAAAAAAATTGAAATTAAATTTTGAATAATTGTAAAGAAAAATTTTCATTAAGGTTTTCGAAAAACAATTTTAACATTTTGCTATCATAAATAAAATTTTAATTATGACGTAATAGCACGAGTGATAAAAAAAGAAAATTTGATAAAAATATTTTTCCGACTAAAGAAAAGAAAATTTTCGAAATGCCCGCCCATTAAATGTTTTTCTTTTCACAATATTTATAATAACATTAAACAAACAGGTAAACAAACACGGTCGAATACAAAAATTATTATTATTATTATTATTATTATTATTAGAAAACCGAAAAACTTTTTTTTTTTTCAATGCAAACCGAACGAACGATGACCCTTCCAAATTACAAATTATTTCGCTGGAAAAATCGTTAATTAATTTTTTAAAAAAATGAAAATTTTCCCCCTCTTTTTCACATTAATTTCCCATCGGTGTTTGTTTCTTTTCTCACCCCCCCTCCCTCAAAAAAAAAAAAAATTCAGACGCGACAAACAGACAACTAAGCTAAATCTCTAACATCCGATTGAGGAATATACGCGCGCCATTTTGGAAAAAAATTTCGATACGTTTCCACTTGATATTTTTATTCACCTTCATCCAAAAAAAAAAGCTTTTTTATTGTCGAATAACACGAAATATGACAAGATAAAAAAAAAATCCGTCAACTGGAATCCAACAAAAAAATCAACGTGTAAATAAGTAAATAAAACCGCCCTCCGGAAAATTCTGGATGAAAAAAAAAGGAAAGAAAAGAGAAGAAAAAATTTATTTACTTTATTTAACGGCTCGATACCGACACAACGTATTATTATTATTATTATTATTATTATTATTACTATTATCACCTTCCAGAAAGTTGGAATCGGTTTTTTGGAAATTTAATTAAATTTACAAAAGCTAAATAAGTCAATCAGAGACGACTGGAGATACTACTGGAGAGAGAAAACAAGTTTTAAGTTTCTTTATTATTCGTTACCTCCAGCGTTCGACTCTTTTCGCATCCTGTTTTTCACATTCTCTCCCCTCCCACTCTCCCCTTCCCCTACACAAACGCAATCGAAATAAAAACTTTCATTCTAGGCATTTTCCCTTTTTTTTCCCCTTTCACTCTCCTCACCCCCCAACGAACATTCGATGAAATTCTCAAACGAGAAAAGATATTGACCGCAAACTCGTTCGTTTTTTTTTCTGTTCCTTTTTTATACCCGGAGGGAGGGTCAAAAGGGGCGGAAACCCTTTTTTTAAAAAAATTTTTTCCCTCCCCTCCCCTTCCCCACTCTTTTTTAAACTCGTTCAAATCGACCTTTCGTTTTTGTAATTTTATAATCGTTTTAAAAAAAAATCCACCATGTTTTTAGTAATCGTTCCTTCCGGTTTTATTTTTATTATCATTATCATCATTATTATTATTATAATTATTATTATTATTTTTCAAAAAAAAAAAACAATAATAATACGAGGATTGATACCTGGAAAAAAATCGTTCGTTAACGATTTTACACAAACGCAAAATTTTTTTTTTTTTTTTAACGACAATAACTCGAGGGTGGTGATTATGAAATTTCTAGAAAGTTATTTATCACAAGCAGACGATATTTTTAGAATTTTCTTTTTCATACGAATAAAACAAAAAAAAAAAAAAAAGAAAAACTTACCGGAAGGATGTGGATTATATTTTTTTTACTACGATTAATTTATTTTTCCAAAAAAAAACAAAATTTTTCCTGGAACAAAAAAAAGAAAAACAAAGTTTATTAAAAAATGAAAAAAATTTTACCAACTTTATAAAAAAAAAAAAATGGTGATGAGGGTAGAATATGAGAGAGAAAGAGAAAAAAAGAGAGAGAGAGGGAAAGAGAGAAAGAGACAGAGAAAGAGAGAGAGAAAGGGACGGAAATTGAATTTGTTTTTAAAAAAAAATTTTTTTTCT
>NW_002987825.1:472959-485150 GCF_000006295.1 Pediculus humanus corporis
AACTCTCGTCAAATTTTTTTTTTCTTTTTATTTTTCTCTGCCCGTGTTTTTCACTCATTTTTCCCAACTCAAACGTCTTTCACACATAAAATTTAAAAAAGGAAAGAAAAGCGGAAATCGATGGCGAAAACCGGAAATCGTTATAATCCTGTCCGTACCTGAAAAAGAAAAATTCCAACTCGCAAACTTCTGTCGCAACAATAATGGCAAAAAGGTAAGCGAGTAACAAACAACCGAAAAAAAAAAAAATTTTCATTCTTTTTCCAGTTAGTTTGTTTTCTTCGTGTCGATGAAACAAAACAAAACAAAAACAACAACAGAAACAAACGCAAAACGATAAAATAAAAAAGAACAAAATTTAATAAATTAATAAAATTAAATATATAAAAATACGAGGGAGAGAGGGGGAAAATGTAAAAATTACGAAATTGAAACGTTTTTAAATTAAAATACGGAAATTTCTGGAAAAAATAACATAATAATAATAATAATAATAATAATAATAATAATAATAATAATAATAATAATAATAATAATAATAATAATAATGATGATGATGATAACAATAAAAACAAAAGAAAACAAAAAAAAGCAAATAAAAAAGAAAAAAAAAACGTTATTTTTTATTTATTTAAAAATGTTTATTATTATTATTATTGTTATTATTTTATTTATGTCATCATCATCATCATCGTTATCATTATCATTATCATTATCATTATCATTATCATTATCATCGTCGTCGTCGTCATCGTTTCATTCTCGAATATTCTTTCAACATATTATATTATATTATAAGACATATTATATTATATGAAAGAATTTATAATTGTGTATGCACTCACCAGGGCAACCAACATTTCAACAACAACAACAACAACTTGTTTCATTATTATATAAATTTCAATCATCGTACTACTCAAAGAAGCAATGGAATCTTCCTCTCTCTCTCTCTTTCTTTCTTTCTCTCTCTCTCTCTCTCTCTCTCTCATTCTTTGTCATATTACTCTTTTTATTTTATTTTTATTTTTTATTTTCTTCTATCTTTACCTTTTTTTTTTCATTTCATTTTATTTTATTTTATTATTTATCTCCCAAGTTTTTTTTTTATTTTTATTTTTATCTAACTATCTATCTCTTCTTCTCTTTTCTTTTCTTTTTCTTTTCATTTTCATTTTCTTTTTCTTTTCTTTTTTTTGTATTTTATTTTATTTTTGTCTCATTTTCGTTATTTCATTCATTCGAAAGAAAAGAACGAGATTCGAGTTTCTGCACGAAGGATTTCCATCAGTCAGTCTTCGTTAAAAAAAATTCTTTCTCCCCCTCGCTCCCCTCCCTCTTCCCCCTTACCTCCCGACAATAATTACGGCTCAAATTATATACGGATTGCTTTTGAAAACGATATAAAAAAAAAAAAATACAGTCACAGGGAGCGTTTGATGAATATTAAATTAAAAAAAAAAAGGAAAAAAGGAAAAAAAAGGAAACAAAAAAAGAAAAAACGTTACTTTTGAATTATTTTTAATTCTATTTCCGTTTTTTTCTTTTTTCCTCTTCTTTCATTTCCTCTCCTCCCCTCCCCTCTCCTTTCTTTTCCCACCAGACATTTTTATTTTTTCCTTACAATTATTTTTTTTTTTTAATAAATTTTATTTATTTATGTATTTACTTATTAGCATTATAAAATCAATGAAGAAAAAAAAAATTAAATTATATTAATAATAATAATAATAATAATAATAAATCATTCGAATAAACTGTTCGGAATAAAATTAATAAATTTCGAGTATTTTTTTTTTCTTTTTCTTTTTTGGAATAAAATTAAAAAAATTTTTTTTTAAAAAATAAACAAAAAAAAAAAATATGAAAAAGGGATCTTGGAAAAAAAAGAGAGAGAGAGATGGAAAAAGAGAGAAAGACAGAGAGAGGAGGGAGAGAAGAAGGGAGAGAAAGAGGATGGGGGAAGGAGCACAAATGAAAATTTATATTTACAATTAAAAATTGATGTTAATTTTTTTTTTTTTTTTTTGGTTTTTTATGAAAGTGAAAAAAAAAAGAATGAAGAAAAGGGAATGAAAAAAAAGAAATGAAAAAAAGGAATGAAAAAAAAGGGAATGAAAAAGGGATTGAATAATTTTTTACGGTAGCTTTTGATTAATTTTATACTTTTTTATGTAAAAAAAAAAATTTCTCGAGTATAAACGTACGGTATTCACGTTTTCATCATGTGCGTGCGGAAAAAACCAAAAAAAAAAAAAAAAATTTTTTTAATTTTATTAAAAAAAAAAAAAAGTAATAATAATAATAATAATAATAATAATAATAATAATAATAATAATAATAATAATAATAAGGAATGTCGAAATTAAAAACTCGATTCATTCATTCATTCATTCACTCATTCATTTTCTCATTTTTTCTCATTACAAAAAAATGGTTAACGACTCGGAAAAAATTAGCAATCGTTTTTTTTTTTTTCATCAAAGAAAAAAAGAAAAAAAAAATTAACTCCAGAAATTATACTTTGCCTTTTCTCTCTCTCTCTCTCTCTTTTATCATTTTCTCCGCCCCCTCTCTCTATATCTCTTTCTTCATCGCACGTTAATATTTAGTCGATGAGGTGCCAATGAACACAAATTAATTTCAATCTCTCGTAAAAAAAAAAAAAAAAAAAATTTTCTTTTTAAACAACTTTTTTAACCAATCAGAAATAAAAATAAATAATAACGATGATAATGATAATGATAATAATAATAATAAGTATAAAATGTATATATTTCACGATATAAAATAATTCGTGATGTTTTATGGAGATTACAAAACGTGTTTTTCATCTCGGTAGTATATGATCCCGAAAAAAAAAGAAAAAAAAACCGCATAAAATATTATAATTTTTTTTTTTTTTTTGTTTTTCTATATCAAAAAATTCTACGTCGTGTTCGTCGTCGCCGCCTATTCCGCCGCCACCCCTCCCCCGCCCCCCTACACCGCCATTTCTTTCGTTTTTCCGTACAAAAAAAAAAAAATCCGACGATAAGTCTCATGGCAAAAAAAAAAAATTTTTTTTTTCTTTTTTTATCCTTTTCATAAAATAAATAATTATCCATGAGTGGTTTCAAACTATTTTTTTTTTTTTATCTTTCATAGAGTAATAAATTCGTGGGAGGAAACGAAAAATAAACTTTGAAAAAAATATAAAAAAAGGAAAAAAAAGAAAGAAAAAAAGAAAATAATTACTTTCGTTTTTTTTTATCTTCATTTTTGATACGGAAAAGAAAAAAATATATAAATCAATACACGGCCGAATGTTGACGTCACAAACTTGACGTGGAACCAGACGAAAATATTTAACTTGTAATTTTTGACAGGATTGCCCTTTGCCTCATTATTATTATTATTTATTTTATTATTAAAAAATCTTTTCTTACTACCCCCTCCTCCTTCTCTCTCCCCACCCCAACACGCTCTCTACCAAATTTACCATTTTGGGAACGAAAAAAAAAAAAAACCAAGTGCTTCGGACAAAAGGGAGTAGAAAGGGTGAGGAAATGAAGGGAGTGGGAAGGGGGGAATAAAAAAAAAGGTTCGACGTCGATTTTTCTACAAAGAAAAAATAAAAAGGAAAAAAAACGACACCCCCACCCATTAACCGCTCCTGCGTAAAAATGGCAAATCGTGCGTAATAACCCTTGACATAATCAAAATTTTATTATTTTCTCATTTTTCTTTTCTTTATTATTATTTCATTATTATTATTATTATTAACGTTCACCCGACTTTTATATACATTTATTATTATTATTATTATTATTATTATTTATAAATTTTTAATTTTTTTTTCTTTCTCTTCCTTCCTTAATTTTTTAAATCTTTCCTCTTTCCTAACCTTTTTTTTTCTTTTCTTTTCTTTTCTTTTCTTTTTTCTTCCCGGTCCCGGATTTTCCTAAACATCCTTCCCCTCCCTTCCTCTCCCACTCCCGAGTGTATATCCCCATTTTTCTTTCATTATGTAAATCTATTATAAAAAAAAAATTAAATTCTGTCAAAAAAAAATTTTTTTTCATAAAAATAAATTATTATATTAATATTATTATTTTTTTGGGAGGAAAGGGGAGTTGGACCGGAGGGGAGGGGTGGGAGGTTTACTATTAACGACGCCTATGAAAAACTAATGAGAAAATTTGGAAGGGAAAGCAAAGGAAAGAAAGAACAAAAAAAAGGTTTTTACGAAAACAAAATGGAGTCAGGTTTTCGGGGAAGGGAGGGAGAAAGGAAGGAGGAGAGCTGGAGAAGGGAGGAGAAGAAGGGGGAGGAGAGAATGGAAAAAGTGGAAAAATATTTTAATTCAAAAAGTTAAAGAAAACTGTCAAAATCATATTTTTTAAAAAATAAACTTTCTTTTTTTTTTTTCTTCAATTTTTTTAAAAATTATTTTCAATTCCAAATCCACTATAATGTCCACTTTTTACTGACAACCAATTTTAATATTAATAATAATAATAATAATGATTGTTAATATAATTTTTTTCCCACATGTTGAAAAAAAATAATGAAATTTCTTAATTTTTTTAATGAAATCCTTTTTTCTCATTGGTCGGATTGTGTCGTCCGTTCCACACAAATTTTTTCCTTTTTTTTTTTTTTTTTTTAATAAAATTTATAAAAATATTATTAATCTTTTTTTTTAGTCGTAATAATTGATGGGTTTCGTAGGTTAGATTCTAATACCACGTTAAAAATTGTAACCACGTTAAAAACGTGGAGGAACATAATAATAATAATTTCCGTTTATGTGGTAAGTAAACCAACCTTTTGTGATCGATTGTTTTTTTTTTTCGGAACGAAAATATATATATATATATATGTGTCGTGAATTAAGTGACAACAAAAACAATTTACAACGTTCACGCTTTTAAACAAAAGATAACTCTACAAACTCTCAACAACAATCGATTATCAAAACATTAATAAAAACAAACAAACGAACAAACAAACAAAAACCGTTTTGAAAAAATAAAAATAAAAAAATTTTTTTTTATTTACGTTTTTAATCAAGATTGAAAATCAATTCAATCTTTAAAATTAAATTGTAAATAATAATAATAATAATAATAATATTAATAATAATGATGATGATGATGATGATGATGATGATAAAATAAACGTTATACTGAAATACGAAAAAAAAACAACAAACAGCAAAGTTTTTAAAGAAATTATTCCGAAATCAAATTTTCCCGCGGAAATTGTTTTTTTTCATCGTTTAAAATGTCCCGACAATTATAAATCATCATCATCATCATCACCACCTTGAACGAGAATAATAATAATAATAATAATGAAAATCCGTTAAATTTTAATTAAGTAAAAAAAAAAAAAAAAAGGGAAAATAAAAGAAAATGTTTTAAAAAATTAATTAATAAAAAAGTAATGTGTACGAGATTATTAAAAAAATAATGATGATGATGATAATAATAATAATAATAATTTGCATAATCTAAGAAAAGGACACAAAGTGAGAAGAGAGAGAGAGAAAGAAAAAAAAAACGATTATTATTATTATTAATAATTTATATGCAGGAAAGAAAAACATAAGAGAAAATAATTAGAAAAACAAACACTTTTACTCGGTTCAAGTGGGAAAACAAAATTGGTTTTTCCTAGGTGTGGGAGAAGGAGGGGGGAGGGGAGGAGAAAGGGGAAGGGGAAAAGAAAACTTTCTTTTTCTTTTTTTTTTTTTTTTTAGAAAAAAAGAAAAGGTTTTCAAAAAAATTTATTTATTTTCTTTTCTTTTTTTTTTTTTTTTGCTTTTCTTTAAAAAGAATTGAAGCTGATTGAATGAAATTATCTCAACGGATTGTTGTTATTATCTTTCCAGAATAGAATAAATAACTACTACGAGGCCTTTTTTTTCCTTTTTTTTTCTTCCTTACAAAAACAGGAAATTTCATAGAATAATACAAACGTTTTCCTTTTTTTTTCCTTTTTTTCTCCTTCGTTAAAAAGCGATTTTAAAAAATTATTATTATTATTATTATTACTTTTTTTTTAATCATCTCGACAGGTAAAAAAAAATTTTTTTTTTTGCACATCGAGTGTAAAGTAAATTTTAACGTTTTAAATTATTATTATTATTATCATCGTTAATTTCTTTCCTTTTTTATTTAAACTATCGATTTCGTAAGATTTTATTTGATCGTCGATGAATCGATCGATCGATCGATCGATCTATCGATTGGTGATGAGAATAATTAAAATTTTAAAAAAAATTTTTTTGGAGGGCGTTAAGAGGAGTTTTGCTTTTATACATTTTCCCTCCCCCTCCCTAAAAATTGGTGTCGAAGCAGAAGATAAAAATTCAAAGACGATTAATAATTGATAATTAATAATATACAAAATAAATAAATAAAAATCAATAACTTATTATTAATACATAAAGAAAATTTTTTTTGTTCAAAAAAAAAAGGAAATAAATTAGCAATTCGAATGTGCTAAATATATTATTATTATTATTATTGAATGTAATAATTTTTTTTTCTTCCTTTTTTTTCGTATTTTTCCTTTGAATTTTTTTCTTTTTTTTCTCCTTTTTTTTTTCTTTTTAATTTCCTGATGAATGAATAAATAAAATATGAATTAAGTTATTAATTATTTTCACCTTCTTTTAATATTTTTAATTCAATTTTTTTTGTTTCTTTTATTCTTCCGCTCGTTTTCTTCTTTCCACTCTTTTTTTTCTTTCTTCCTTTTACTTCTACCTAATGAACTCAAATTGTGATTTTTTTTTTCTTCCTCTTTTCTTTCTTTTTTTTTTTTTTTAATTTTAACGCGAAAAAGAATAAAAAAAAAAAAAAAAAAAGACAAAAGACAAAAAAAAATTTTTTTTTTAATACGATACACACACACAATTACAAAAAACAAAAACTTTTATTTATTATTATTATTATTATTATTATTTGTTTAAAAAAGTAAAACTTTCGCAATCGAATAAATAATGACAAAACAAAAAAAAAATTTTTTTTTAATTATTAACAATAAATTAAAAAAAAAAAATCAATTTCCTATTTTGTTTAATTCATTCAAAGTTGACAAAATTGACGTTAGATTGCGCGCACGCGTCAGGTACGTTTCCGCCATTTTTTTTTTTAATTCTTACGTCATCATCACTATTGTTTCCTTTCATTTTTTTTATTTTTTTTTTGGGGGGAGGGGGAGGTTTTCTTTGTTTTTCTTTTAGATTATTAATATTTTTTTTAAAAAGAAAGTTTAAATTAATAGGATTATTATTATTAATAATATTAATATTATTATTTAAGATAAAATTTTCTAAATTAAAGATTATAATCTGCGTATATAAATATATATATATATATAAATGATACGTGCGTATGTGCGTGTGTGTGTGTGTTTACGTATTTATCACGTTCGAGCTTAAATTTGATTGATGAACGTTATAATAATAATGATAATGATAATGTATTTTAAATAGATTTAAGTTGTTTTCAAAATTCGATAATATCGAAATGATATTAAAACAACATTGTTTCCTTCACGCTTTACAACAACTTCAACCAATAAAGAGAGAGAAAGAGGCACAGAGAGAGAGAGTGAGAGAGAGAAAAAGGAAATTTAATTTAAATTTTTTTTATTTTATTTTCGCGCGTTTACCTTATTTTTTTTTTTTTGTAAATTTCAATAAATTACAATGATAAACGACAAAGATAACGTTTTTTTTCCTTCCTTCCCTCCTCTCTCCCTCTCTTTCCCTTATTTTCTTTTTACCATAAAAACGTATCGACGATAAAAGGAAAAATTCCGATTGATTGATCGTTTCGTCTCTTTTTCTTTTTTTTTTTTTACAAATAATAATTTTATATTAATTAATTAATTTTTATAAATATATATATTTGCTCGCGTTAAAAGAATCCATTAAAAAAAGATTTATTTATTTTATTTTATTTTTATATCTTCTGCTTTATTTATTCGTTTTAAAAACTTTTTTCTGGAAAAAAACAAAAATTCCTTTTAAACAATGTTTCCATAAGAATACATTAAGTGCCATTACTACATTTTTTTTGTAAATGACTTTCTTTTCTTGTTTTCTTTTTCATATATTTTTCTTTTCAACGTTTTATTTTTTCTAACGAAAAGGGGGAGCCCGAGGGGGCGAGGAAAAGGAGAAGGTGGTGGAAAAACAAAATTATTTATTTATTTTTTTCTTTTTCGTTTTATAAGTTGTTTAGAATTTTTCTTTAATGGGGAGAGGGAAAAGAGTTTTCGTAAAAAAATACGACGCGTTATTGTTTACACGTTATTTTTATTATTATTATCATTGCGTTTTATTTTTAATCGCGAAAAATTTCAGGCTCATTTTAAAGTATTCATTCCAGGTTTTTAACCTATTCGAATATGAGTGGTGCCATCGGAGATGGTGGTGTGGGTCGTCTCACACAATGCCATTTCCTATAAACGGTTTCTTCTGCTAAATTTTCAAAAGTCCTGTTGATTGTATCACGACTTCCGGTTCTTCCACGATGTCCGGAATAATTTTACGTCCTTTCCAGATCCTCATAATTTTCATTTTCGAATCCGTACATTTCCCCCCTCATTTTCGCTTCTTTCTACATTGCTGCTGTTATTATTATTATTACTGCTTTCTTTCTCCGTCTTAGTAGACGGCAACCTCATATATATCAGCAAGGGTAAAATTTTCAACATTCCAAACAACAGATTTAAACAAACAATAAATTACGTTTAATACAAACAAACAACAGCTTCGACATTATAAAGGTTAATTCAAATTTCATCGACTGTTTCCCTCCCACTCACCCCCCCTCGCAAAAAAAAATTATTTCGAACGATATTAACAAATTAATAATCATTCCCATCATCATCACCATCACCATCATTATTATTTTATTATTATCGTAAAAAAAAAAAAAAAAAAACATTAACTTTTCCGTAATGTTAATCTTATTAACATAATTCCGTTTAAAAAAAAAAAAAAATTAACTCATGTAACTCTAATTAAAATGCATAATTAATTTTTTCTTTCGCTTTTAATTAAATGTCTGGAGAAAAAAAAATTTTTTTTTTTTTTTTACCGTATAATTTTTTTTCTTCTTTTCTTTTTCTCCCCCCTCCTCCACCCCCTTTTACGTCTTCCCGACTCTCCTTTCCTTCTCCTCCTCTCTCTTCCAAACATTTTAAATTGTATTTTACTCTCGTCATTTATTGTTTAATTTGCGCGAAAACGACTAAATAATTTTATTTAAAAAAAAAAATAAAAAAAAATTTTTTTATTTTTTTTTATTAAATTTTACGACGATTTAATTAAACGTTAATCGAACAACACCTTTGTTTTGTTTTTTTTTTTTAATTTTAAATAAAAAAAATAAAAACAAACAAGGAAACAAACAAACAAACAAACAAAACTAATTAAAGTGAAAACTACAAAAAAAAAAAACAAAAAAAAAAAAAAAAAAATTTTTTTTTATTTTATTACGAACGAGTAAAAAAGTCGGGTAGGGCGGATGGAGGTAAAAAAAAGGGGGGATGGGAGGGTGAGAAGGGGTAAGAAAACGACGTCATCATTATTACGTATAAAAAAAAAAAATTCGTTAAAATCCATCGTTGCTTCCATTAAAATTTTTTCTTTTTGTTTTTACTCTTCGTAAGAATTTCCGATCTTAAGAATTATTTAAGCGAATTAAAAAAAAAATAGGAAGTTAGGCGAAGGAAGAAAAAGTTTTAGGGGGGAGGGGGCGGGAAGAAAAAAACAAAGGAAGAGAAAAACAAAAGAAAAAAAAAGAAAAAGGAAAATTACGATAAAAAAAAAGAGTATATAAATGGAATGGATAAAAAAAGGAGAAAAAAAAGGGAAAATTTTCGACAACGAGAAAAGATAAAATTATCATTATTATTATTTTTTTTTTTTTTAAAATGAATATTCATTGATAAAAAAAAAAGAAAAATATTTTCCTTTTTTTTAAAATAATAATCTTACACCCGTTTGTTTCTCAACCCTTTTCCCTTCCTTCAGCTTTAAAATTGTTTTTAAATTGGGGAACCATAAAAAAAAAAGAAAATTTTTTCTTAAAAAAACAAAAAAAAAAGGAAAAAAGGAAAAACCAAAAAAAATGCATATTAAATTGTTAAAAGTTTTCATTAAGACGAGTATAACAAAACGGAAAAATCGCAAAATTATTTTCCACTTTTTCCGTTTTTTTTTATATTCTGGTTTATTACCATCAATTTCCGGTTTTACCGTCGCGTAAAAAAATAAAATAATAATAATAATTATTATTATTGATAAAAAATAATTTGATTTTTTATCAATGTAAATTTATAAAATTTTTTTTTTTTATTAATTATCATCATTTGATGACGATTTTATATCGAATCGAATAAAAATTTTTTTTGCCTTGAAAAAGGAAAAAAAAAAGGAAAAAAAAGGAAAAATCAGGTGAAAAAAAAAGGTTTAATTAAAACGTGAGCAATTCGAAAACACGTTTCATGGCGTATCAGATACGAAAAAGGTAAAAAAAAAAAAAAAAAAAAAAAAAAAAAAACAGGAATGAAATGGGGGGAGGCAGGGCTGAGGGGAGAAACAACGGGGAAGGGGCGGTCGAAGAGATGGAGAAATAGGAGGATGGGGGATGGAAAAAAAGGTGTCAAAGGATGTTTACTTGATCGTTGTCATTCACCTCTCGAATATTTTATTTCCCTTTTTTTGCCTTTTTTCCCTCGTCACCGTTTCCATAGCCGTCACATAGGAAGAGGGGGGGAGAGTGAAAGCGCCTCCCCACTTATAATTTTTCATTTCTAATGTGATATCTCTCGTTGAATACGCAATTCACCTTCATATTTATTTATTTATATATTCTTTGACACTTTTTTTTTTTTTCTATAATAAATTTTAATATAATTTTGTATGTGACGTTTTCAATTTTTTTTTTTTATTGATTTTATCATATAACGTTATGAATTGTTTTAAGTAGAAAAAAATAATCGATATATCGAAATAATATCGTTTTATATCGTACACATTAATTATCGAATTGTTTTTATTAAAAAAAAAAAAAAAATCATCACCTGACATTATTGCAGACGAAAAAAATTTTTTTTTTGATTTATACGTCAAAATTTACGTCAAAAAAAAAAAAATTGTTAATCGTGTAGAATTTTTATTACGTAATTAATACTTCGTATAATAATTTTGTTTGTTTGTTTGTTCGTAACAATTTTTTTCTCATACGATTATGTTGTTGATTCGTGACGTGAAAAATCAAAAACGAATTCAATCCGATGATAAATTTATTCGCGTGTCACTATTACGCACAACCGCACCGTCTTTTTTTCAACGTTAAAATTTACACATTAAAAGGTTTCATTTTTTTTTTAAAAAAGGAAACATCTAGAACAAATCGTTTAGAGTTTTTTACCTTTTATAATTCGTCAGACGTTTAATTTTTTTTTTTTTTTTTCGGACGTATCTCTATTAAACAACTTTCATCAAGAAATCCTTTTAATCTTTTGCTTTTTTTTTTTTTTTTGTATTTAATTTAAAATTTTTGGTTATAAATCAAAAATTAAAACTTAATTTAAAAAAAAAAATTTAACGTAAAACGTAATCTTTATAATTTTTCGTATCAAAGTCGAGAGATAGAAAGAGAGGGGGGGGAGAGAGAAAGAGAGAGAGGGAGAAATAAATGAGAAATTCGCGTAAACGAATGTTTGTGTACTTGTGCGTGTGCATGTGTGTGTAAGAAAAAGAAAAAACTTTTTAAAAAGTTTAAATTTATTTTTAAAATCAAAAAATTTATCGCTAAACGAGAGCAAAAAAAAAAAAAAACTCGTTTAAGGTATAAATAAAACGTTAAAAATAAATAAACGTATTAAAACCTGAAAAAAAAAAAACCGGAGGGGCATAACCAACATTTTGATTTGGTTTTTTTTTTTTTTTTTTTAAAATAGGCAATTTTTTTTAAAAAAAAAAAAGAAAACGTCAAAAGGTTAATTTAAAACGAAAAAAATTTAAAAATATAAATCCCAACTCAAGTAAGTTTTAAAACATTAAAAAGGTTGCTTTATGTTGCATTACATCCTTTTAACAAACAAAAAACACATACAAATGCATTTTAAAAAAATCCGATTGAAAAATGGCTGGATGCCGCATAAGGTAAACACGA
>NW_002987825.1:485170-488610 GCF_000006295.1 Pediculus humanus corporis
GTCAGTGCATTTTGGGTTGGATTCAAGAGCATCACATTCTACTTCCGCTTATATTATATTTAGTGTTTAACTGATAAGTAGTGTAATTAGTGGTATTTCTGGTTAATATAATGTATTAGATGGAATTTGTCTATTTTATTATATTAAATATCCAGATCAACTGCGAGCATACTGCAAGTCAGCAACACCGATCTCCTCGAGTAACGAGATCCATAACAACGTATTAAAACCTGAAAAAAAAAACCGGAGGGGCATAACCGACATTTTGATTTGGTTTTTTTTTTTTTTTTTTAAAATAGGCAATTATTTCTAGAAAAAAAAAAAGAAAACGTCAAAAGGTTAAATTAAGACGATAGAAATTTAAAAATATAAATCACAACTCAAGTAAGTTTTAAAACATTAAAAAGGTTGCTTTATGTTGCATTACATCCTTTTAACAAACAAAAAACACATACAAATGCATTTTTAAAAAATCCGATTGTAAAATGGCTGGATGCCGCATAAGGTAAACACGAGAGACTAAGTTCTTTTTAAAAATAATTTTTTTTCGTAAATAAATATTTTTTAAAGATAACGACTCGGAGATCCGACCAATCAGAATCGTTTTCTACCCCAAAAAAAAATATATTTAAAATGTTTTTTTTTTTTAACGGCTTAAAAGCAGAAGATTTTTTTTTTTTTAAAATAACTACTATTAAATAATTTGATAAATTTATTATTAATGTTTAAAATTCCAAACGACGTTTTCTTTACAATCTTCATTCACATAACGGTCATATTACGTGACGTCGTTATTCAACCCGCAAATATTCATTTTTCAACCGAAATAAATATTAATAATAACATTTTACGCAAACTACGACGATGATGATAATAATAATAATAAAGATAACGACGATAATAATGATGATGATGATGGTGAAAAATGGGAACGGAGATCTAGAGGAAAGGGGAAGGGGATGGCGAGGAAACTCTCGCGTTTTTTTTTCTGTTTTTCGAATGTTGTTATGATTTGAAGAATAATTTATCCGTTTGAAATTTAAATCCGAATTTAAATTTTTATCCTAATCCGACTATTAATCCGATTATTAATCCTAATATTAATCTCATTATATTGACTTTCTTGTTGTTTTAAAAAAAAATTTTTTTCATGTTTTCCTTCCGTTTTTTTTTTTTTTTTTCAAATTTCTGTTTTCTTTCGCCTGACCCTACCCTTCCCCCCCAAACCAATTCCTTTGCTTTCCCCCTTTTTCGTCCCTCCCGAAATGAATTTTTTTTTTAACGGAACAATAAAAGGAAAAAATCAAAAGAAAAATGTTTTTTTTTTTTAAAAAAAATAAATATGAATAGATATTTATATTTATATATAATGGTAGAATATAAAAAAAAAAAAAAGAAAAAAAAACGTGGAAGAAGAATTTTCGGTTGTAAATGCCGACGTATTTAGAAAATTTATTTTGATTTTTATGAGTTTATTTTCTCGTTATTTTCTCATAGCTTCGTTTTTCTTTTTCTTTTTTTTTTTCTTCATTTATTTTTTATGCAAACAAGTGTCGGGATAAAATAAAAAAAAGGAAAAAAAAATTTAACTTTTACCTAGCAAAAAAAAAGGAAAAAAAAAAGGAAAAGGATTTTAAACATCGCAAACTTGTTTCTTTTCCTTTTTTTTTTTTTCTTTTCTAAAACGAAATAACGTTTGATTTATTTTTACGACGCTTCGTTTTAACAATCACATTTAATTTTTTTTCTTCTGCTTTTTTTTTTATAAAAAAAAAAAAAAAAACTACCGCGCGCTGTTTTAAATGTGATACTTTTCCAAAAAAAAAAAAAAAAAAAAAAAACTAACGAAACATAACGGAAAAAGAACGAAAGAAAAAACAGGGAAAAATTCAAAATGGATAAAATACGACCAACTCCATCATCAGTCATAAATCATTTCCGGTTAGATTAACGGCACTAAATCAAATGTTGTAACGATTTTATGACCTCGCTTAAAAAAAAAAGTTTTTTTATCAATTATTTACTAAGAAAATTTTGATTTTGTCATTATTTTCCCAAAAACAACAAACAAACAATTGATTTTTAATTTGATCATTAATTGTTTTTTATTTGCGTTGATTTAAAAACAAAAAAAATTTAAAAAAATAAAAGACTATTTTATTATTATTATTATTGATCGTCATTCGATAACTGTCATTATTATTATTATTCAAATTCTTAACCGAAACGAAAATCCGGAAACACGCACGCACAACTACTATTACAACAACAACAACAACAAAAAAAAAGATTACAATACAAATCAAAACGGAAACGACAAATAAGGGGGAGAGAGAAAGAGATAGACAAATAGAGAGAGAGAGAAAAAGGGGGGAGGAAACACGGGTGGGTAATGTATTGGCGACAAAAAAGTGAAAAGGGAGAGAAAATACAAAAAACAAAAAAAAAAAAAAACTAAAGTTCGTCGAAAGCAAATTTAAATGGACGTCAATTTTAATTTCCGGCATTTGAGACAAATATGGTAATAATAATAATAATAATAATAATAATAATAATATTAAATTTAAAGTCCGTCCATTCGCGATGCGGTCGAAAAAGTTTTTTTTTTTTTTTGTTTTTTTTTCTGTTTCCGTTTTCAATAATAAAAAAAAAAATTCGAATTTGAAAAACCGGAAGTGTTTTAATTATTGCTTGTTTTTTTTGTTTATGGAAAAATTAAAAACGAACCGTTTACTAAAAACCTTTCCTTTCCCGGAAATTTCAAAAAAAAAAGGAATGCAAAGTCAAAGGAAACAAAAAAAAAAATTCTTTCGAATTCAAAGGATGAAAATGGCGAACGTTGAAGACTTATTCCAAAAAATTAATTTAAAAAAAATTTTTTTTTCCTTTTTTTCCTTTGATTCGGGTCATTTAAAAATTTACCTTATTGTCCCGTAAATAAATAAATTTACTTAATAAATTGACCGGAAGTAATCCAATAAATGTAAAAAAAAAAAAAACAAAATCTTTGATATCATTCTTTTCCTTTTTTTCCTTCTTTTTTTAACTTAAATTTACCGAATAAATATTTATCGATCGTTTTTCGCCTTCTGCTTATTTGTTTTTATATATACACACAGTAAAAAAAAAGACAACAAAATAATAATGATAATAATAATAATGATGATAATAATAAAATTCTCGACCGTAAAATACGATTTTATTTTTTTTCCTTTTTTTTTGGTTTTTTCCTTTTTTTTCCTTTTTTTTCGGCAAAAGCCGATTCTAGAATTTTTTTTTTTAAAAGGAAATGCAGAGAAAAAAAAAGAATAAAAAAAATAAAAATTGCTGCAATTCAAATAAATTTTTTATGAAAAAAAAAAAAAAAGGAAATTTTGATTTATTGCATTTAACATTTCAGGAATACAAAAGAAAAAAAAAAATGGAGAGAAAAAGAGAGA
>NW_002987825.1:488793-496560 GCF_000006295.1 Pediculus humanus corporis
ACCAGAATTCTTTTAAATCTTCCAGAGGTCATCTCATTCGATGGGGAGGAACCCTGGACCTGGAGGACGAATGAAAATTACATCGAACTAAACCTGTATTGAAATCGTTCGCCAAAAGGAAAAAAATTGTTTTGGTTTTTCCAAAATCACGTGATTTGTATAATCCTACGGAAATCGGGGTATGCGTCGGAATATTAAATCGAATTTAATTATTATTCTTTTGCCACGTCAAAATATAAAAACGTTTAAAATTTATTATTATTAATTCGTGAGTATTTTTATTATCGAAATTATTTTAGAATTCGAAAAAAAAAAAAAAACGTATCGGCGATAAATCAAATAATTAATTATTTGAAAAACGAATCAAACGATTTTAATTTTCACATCAACACCGCGTCGCTAGTACCCTTCCCCCCCTCTTCTCTTACTCCTCATTTTAAATGACGTTCATTATCAAAAAGTTTTCACAGAAAAAAAAAAAACCTGACACGACAAAATTATAATAATTTTAATTTGTAAAAATAAACTCAAATATGACGTGACGGTAATAAATGAAATAAAAAATCAAAAAAAATCAAAACAAATTGAAAAAAAAAAAATATGAAGGACAGAGAGAGAGAGAGAGAGAGAGAGAGAGAGAGATGGAAAATTGTAATATGGTGAATAGTTGGCATCGAAAAGATTCTCCAGGGATCGAAAACACACACGCACAAAATTTCGACCATAATTTTCAGATAAGAAAAAAAAAGGGACGGAAATAAAAATTCATTCAAGTGATAACTAGATATTCTTCCTTTTTTTTTTTTTTGCAGTTTGTCAGTGTTGTGTTTGTTTGTTTGTTTGTTACCCTGTTTGTTTTATGATTTCAAAAAAAAAAAAAAAAAGAAAATGACCGAGAGTTTTTTTTATATTTTTTTTCTATTTTAAATTGACTTGAGACGTTTTTTTGATGATGACGTCAAAAAACATTTGTTATATTTCTTTCTCTCTCTCTCTCTCATTTTACATAAGTGACATTATTTTTCTTCCATTTTTTTTCTTTTCTTTTCCCGAACAAATTTACATAAAAAAATTCACCTCTCTCTCTCTCTCTCATTCTTTTTATTCTTTTAACAATTACTCGTCGATTATCTGCACACAAAATAAAAATAAAAAAAAAAAGAAAATTATCTACTTCCGTTCGCGTTAAAAAAAAAAACTTTTTTCTTTTTTTTTTCCAAGAGAAAAAAATACCGAAAAGCTAAAAAATTAATTTTTTCTCTTCTTTTTTTTCACCCATTCCTCTTTTTCTTTCTTTCTTTCTTTTTCCATCCGACTCCAGGAGAGAGAAAAAAAAAATTTATAAACTCCGTTTTAAAAGGAAAAAAAAAAAAAAAAACAAAGGATAGAAAAAAAATGAAAAAGTGAGAAAACAAAACGTTCAAGGTGAGGATTATTTCCAGGAGTTGATTCATAAATCAGACTCGTCGGTGGGTCTAAGGAAACTTTCTTAATTATCATCCATGTTACTGGAAACCTTCTTTTTCTTCTTTACTCTTGTTTCTCACTTACTCTTTTTCCTTTTTTCTCCTTCTTCTTCTTTTCGTTCCTTTTATAAAACGTCAATGAGCTCGAATTTCTTCTTATATGGTTTTCGAATTGTTTTACGTCTTATGACGACGTAAAATGTATTGTTTTACCCTTTTTAAAAACCGATTGTTTCCCGATCGTGACGAGAAATTTTCTTTTTATACCTACCCCTCCCCCCAAAATTTAACAACGACAATCGAATCAATATTAAATCCCATTATTATTAATTCATTCTCATACTTAACCCTATCATTTATTTATGTTTCAAAAATTATTTTACTCTCTTTATTCCGTTTATAACAATATTAAATTTTCTATTAAAAAAAAAAAAAAAAAAAATCTCGAACGAAAATTTTCCTATTTATTGTAAATAATTTCATTCGATCATAAATTTTATTGTTATTATTATTATTATCGATCGTCACCGGAAACAAAACTCGCGAGTTTCTTACGTCACAAATTACGTCAAAAAAAAAAAATTCATCATCAGAGGTTAATTTTTTTTTTTTCACGAAAAAAAAAAAAACTCATTTAAACGTTAATTTCTGTAAATAAGATATTCCTATCGGCGTCTTCTGCTTTTCTTTTTTGTGGGGTGGGGGGAAAGAGTAGAAAGAGAAACGTCAAAAAAAAAAACCTAATTTGAAATTAATGATTTACATTAAATTTATAATTTTTTTTTTTTTTTTTTTTTTTTTTGATTTAGAAATGAAAAACATGTCTGACTGACGGTAAAAAAAAAATTTCTTTTTTTTTTTTTAATTTTATTCATCACATCTACAACATTTTTCACGTTTGTGCGTTTGTGTGTGCGTGGGTGCGCGGGCGTGCGTGTGTGTTTGTATAGTAGAAAAAAAAATGAAAATTTTCTTCCTTCCTTCCTCCTTTAAAGAAAACTAATTTTTATTTCCTTCATGTCATTTTCCTAGGGCACGTAAAAGAAAAAAAAACAAGTTCAAAGGAAATAAGAGAGAGTGAGAGAGAGAGAAGAAAAAAAAGGTGGAAGAAAGAAGGAAAAAAAGAGGAGGAGGGGGGAAAAAAAAAGGTAAGAAATTTTTGTTTTTTTTTTAATTTCAAATCCAAAAAATAAAAAACCTCTAAAATTAACTTTCTAGAAATCAAATAAGATTTTTTTTTTTTGCTTTTAATGACGAAAAACGTTAAAAATCAACATTTTGAAATTTTACTCACTCTCTCACTCTCTCTCTCTCGTAACGTTTATTTACTAAAAAAAAAAATTTTCTCCAACGGTTTTTTTTTTAATTGAAAATAACGTCCGTGTGTATAACGGTAAATAGTTATTTGAAAGTGTTTATTATTGTGTGCGACGGCATATACAAGAGAAAATGGCGACGACGCCATATTTTATCACGAACGAACAAACAAAACAAACTATTAAAATTTATTAAAATTTCATATTTAAATTTTATTTATATGAAAAACGATAAAGAAAAGCAATCAACCAATGAAAATTTAAATTAAAATTTTCTTTCAATAAATATTAATTCTTATACTTGTACTTTCTTTTTTTTTTTATAAATTTTATATGCTTCCGGTAAAACTTTCATCATCATCATTATTATTATTTTCTCTTCATCGCGTACAAATTGAAAAAAAAAAAAAAATGAAAATATTTCCTTAAGAGTCCGTAAATATTATCATTATAATTATTTTAGTTTTTTTTTTCTCTCTGGAGGAGGGGGAAGACATTTTAAGTTTTGAAAAAAAAATTAATTTACCGGAAAGTCACCCCCTCCTTCCCAGCCTGCGAACGCGCGCGTGCGTCGTTTTTCCTTAATGGAAATTTTCCTTTTTTTGCTAATTTCGATCGTTTGATAATTTAAAACTCGTTTGGGGGTCCGTTGAAGACGAAAAATAATTTTCGACAAAACCGACGACAAAAAAAAAGAAAAGAAAATGGAAGATTTTTTTTCTACCACGTGCACGTGCGTCACTCATCGTGATTTATAATAACTTCTGGTTTAAATAACGAATGAAAAAATTTTTTCATTTTTTAAATTACGCACAAATTTTTTATTTTAACGATACGAAATCCGACCTAATTATTATTATTATTACTTAAAAAAAAAAATAAAATTTCGTTATTTCCGCACGAACGTTTGAACACTACTTCCACGATCGATTCAAATCGTTTTATGATGTACGTATACGTATTTAATTAATGCCACGTGTTATTCGAGTAAAAAAAAAAGGAAAATTTAGGTCAGGAAATGACTATTATTGGATTACCTTTTACTTTTCTTTTTTTTTCTCGGGGAGACTTGGGGGGGGGGTGGAGAAAGTAAAGGAGTAATTGACAAACGTTAAAATTTCACTATTTTTTTTTCCTTTCTGCTTTCGCCACGTTTCATTTACTTATTATTATTATTATTATTATTACTACTTAAATAACGACACGAAAAAGGGTTAATTTCCTTATCAAGTTTTCCAATACGAAATCAATAAGATCGATTAGATTTTAATAAACAAAAACAAGAAAAAAACTTACCCGTACCACTTTTCCGACGAATCGAAAAGGAAAAAAAAAACCTGGCCACGTGATCACCGCCACGTAATCATCGCTACGTAATCACCGCCTGAAAAAATAAAGCACAACTGATCGTTAAGATTTAAAACGAATAATAATAATGATGATGATGATGATAATGATAATTTTTTTTTATTAACGTTTAATAAATTAAATAATTATTAAATGTAGCATTAAAAAATTTAAAAAAAAAAAAAATCTTTTAGACATGGTTCGCCGCTCAAAAAAGGAAAAAAAAGGGAAAAAAAAATTCAAATAATTTCGAAAAAAGGAAAAATTTTTATAAGAAGAGTAAAAGCTGAAACTGGCAGATCGATCCTCCTCATCTCACCTCCTCTACCTTTTTTTTTTTATTTCATCCTCCGTTTTTTTGGGGGGGTAGGGGGAGAGAAGGAAAATAAAATTTTTAAGTTTAAAAAAAAAAAATGAAGCGTAACGAAAAAAAATTTTTTTTATTTTTTATTTTTATATCAAAGGAAAATATTTAAATTAAACGTTGAAAATTGTCAGGAGTTATTATATAAATAAAAGGAACAAATTCAATGGTTTAAATGGATGGAGAAAAAAAAAATAAATAAATAAATAAAAAATAAAAAGGAATTCAAAAATTTTAGAAAAAGGAAAAGAGAAAGGAAAAATTCTTGAAATTTTTTTTTTTTTATTAAGTGTAAAATTTAAAATAAAAAAAAACAAAATGGCGGAAAAAAATCCTTTTTCCAACTTAAGAGAAAAAAGAAAAAAAAAAAAAGGAAAGAAACGATACAAATCATGTTTGTTGGAAAAAGGAAAAATTCTTTTTTTGCGCGACCAAGTTTTTCCAGAGTTAAAATCATAGGTATATGAAAAATATTAAAAAAAAAAAAAAAAAAAAAATGGCCGCCGTTATTTTCCTTTGAAGAAAAAGTAAAAAATAAAAATTTTCCGTAATTATTATTTTCATGACGTAATCATCATCATTTCATTTGATAAAACTTTTTAAATTATTATTCCCGTCTCTGAACGTTATTTTAAATTTTTACCCTGAAAAAAAAGGAAAAGGAAAAGGAAAAAAAGGAAGAGGTCACTGGATACAAAAAAAATATTTTCTTTTTTTTGTATTTCTGTTCCAGAAAAATGTTTTTTCCAGATGCCTTAAAGGTAAATAATATAAAGGTGACAAAACAAAAAAAATGAAAAAATTTCAACGCTTTTTAATAATAATATAATTTTTTTTTTACCCTACCCTTTTATTTTTTCCTTTTTTCCTTTTTTTATCTTTTGTACGCGACAAAGAAAAAAGAAAAAAAAAATAAAAGATTTTCATTTTGTATGAAGTCAAAGTCAAAAAAATTTTCTTTTTTTTGTTTTTTTTTTTTTTAGTTTAAAAAGGAAAAGAAATGCATTTCGTTCATGTTTTCCTTTGTTTTTATTCCTTTGTTGTCTTTTGTTTTTTTTGTTTTTCTAATTAAGAGCATAAAGCTAAAACCACATTTCGAAATTCGAAACGATAAAATTTTTCTTTTTTTTTTTTTTTTTGATTTCATCTTTTTTTTTGTTCTTCTTCTCTTCCTACATTTTTACAGTTTTTTTTCTTTTTCCTTCTGCCAGTTTATTTTTACATTCTTTTTATTATTATTATTATTATTATTATTATTATTATTATTATTATTATTATTATTATTATTATTTCTTTTCTTTCATTTTTTTTTCTTTTTCCCTAACGTTTTCAAAAAAAAAAAAAAAGTAAAAAAATAAAAATGAACGCATTTGCTCTTTTTTTTCTACTTTTACACCCCCCTCTAACTTTTTTCTCTCTCTTTCTTTCGCCCCATTTTTACAAAAAAAAAAAAAAAAACAATCTATTACAATATCCATTACACCAATCAATAGATAAAAGCCATCATCACATTGAAATTTCCCACAAACTGTCAAAGGAAAAAAATAATAGAAAACGAGGCAAAAGTTCCAAGTTTGGATTCGGTCCATCTTCGTTTAATCGAAAGCCTTTGTTGACCGACCAATTTTTTTTTTTTTTTTGTAACGCGAGTCTCAAAAATATTTCCATGATATTCTAGAACGTTTTTCACGTTTTCCTTTTTCCTTGCACACCCACTTTCCCCTCCCTCCCTCCCACATCTCGTATCGTATATCGAACAATCGATAACTTTAACACTCGATATTTTTTCATTCCATTACCATCTTGAATCTCGCTTGTAATTGAAAAAAAAAAATAAAAATAAAAAAAAAAAATATAACGACGTGAAATTTTCTAAGAAAATTTTATTTTTAATAATATTCAATAATTATCTCACCGTCTTCTTATAAGATTTAAATTAATTACACTGAATTATTCGTGGAATTATAAAACTGTGGTGGAAAAAAAAAAGAAAAAATTTTAATTTTTTTTTTTTTTTGTAAAATGTGACTAAATTAACAATGAATTTTAAATTCCAATAATAATAAAATTATTCCCCCCCCCTCTCTCTCTCTCCTCTCACTCTCTCTCGAGAACGCGTTTCTTTTTCTCCTTACAAGAAGCAGACGAAATATTGAACTTAACGCGAAAACATCATTTAAAAAAATGAATTATTTATTGTAGAAAAAAAAAAAAAGATGATGAAGAGGAAAGAAAGGAAAGAGGGAAGAGGAGGGGAAAAAACGTTAATAACATCTAACGTAAACTTTTTTTTCACTTAAAAATATACAAACTTTAAAATAACAATGATAAAAACAATGATGATGATGATGATAACAACAACAAAGAAAGAAATAATTAAAGAAAAAAGAAAAAAGAAGAAGAAGAAGGAAGAAAAAGAGCGGGAGGTGGGGCGTGGGAGGAGAGGTGGGAGGTGAAAGGGGAGGAGAGGAGAGTAAAGAGATGAAAGAGTAAGAACAAAGTTTTTTTTTTTTTTCTAATTAATTTTTAATAATATTGTTTAAGTTTGTTTTTAAAAAAAAATAATTTAATTTAAAAATAAATTTTTTTTTTTTTTATTTAATTCTTTACATCTCTTTATAGCAATAATAATAATAATAATAATAACTGAGTGAGCCAGATTTAAATAAATGAAATTAAAAATTAAAAAAAGTACGACGACAATTTTAAAGAAATAATTAAAAAGATTTAAAAAAGTAAAAAAAAAAACGAATCAAATCATAGAGTGAGGCATATTCGAATACGTAAAAATAAAAAAACCATAGAGTGTATAAATTTTAATATGAAAAATTTGGCATCGCGGTAAAATAATTACATCATTTGTAGTCGATACGGCGTGCGAATAATAAATTTTTTTATTTTTTTAATATTTTTTTTCATTCAACGTTCAAAACATCAATATGAGTCATATATATTAGCATCGAATATGAAAAAGGAAGAAAAAAGAAAAATTATTGAAAATATTTCATGTGAAATTTCATTATAACGTAACAAAAATCGTGATATTAAAAAAAAAAAAAAAAAAAGAAAATCTCGTCAAATTTTCTTTTTTTTTTTAATTTCTTGTCAACGACATAAAGGAATGAAAAAATCGAAAGGGAAAAGGGGGTGGTGGTGGTGGTGATGATGTGCGTTCATTCACGGCTTTTTCTTATTTATAAATATTAATTTTGAATTTTTTTTCCAACACTTCATTTTCAGGAAAAATTTCATTGGTTGTAATAAATATACACGT
>NW_002987825.1:496865-514617 GCF_000006295.1 Pediculus humanus corporis
GGGAAATTTTCGAAGGGTAAAAACGACGACGAAGACGACGATGATGACGACGACGACGATGACGACGCAACAACAACAACAACAAAAAGTTTTAAATTTAAAAAAAAAAAAAAAAAAAAAAGAAGGTTATGAAATTTTACCCCGAACGAACGTTTTTAGTTTTTTTTTTTTTTTTTTTTTAAGAAGAAAAACTTTCAAATATTTTATTTTCATTAAAGAATTTTCTCGTAAAAGGTTTTTTTTTTCTCTCTCTCTCTCTCTTCCCATCCTCCCCTTCACCCTTTTCCTCTTCCTCTCCCTCTCTCCCACCCTCTCCCCTTTTCCATTTTAAACTTCCGCCATTTTTACTTTCGGTTTTTGATTTATTAATTTAGGCGTTAAGTTTTAAAATAAAAAGTCGAAGCAAAAAAAAAAAAAATAAGGACGAGAGCTTTTTCAGTTTCTTGTTGTTTTACTTTCCCATTTAAAAAAAAAAAAAAAAAAAAAAGTCAGTTTTGGAATGTTGAAAAGAAGAAGAAAAAAAAAAAAAGACAACAGAAAAAAAAAATTATGGAAAGAGTAAAATTAAAAAGCTGTCGGAAAATAATTTTTAATTAAAAAAAAAATTTTTTTTTTTTTAACTTCCTTCCCCCCAACCTAATTTTTTCTTTCTCTTTCTTTCTTTCTTTTTTCTTTCTAAAAAGCTTTAGTGCATTTATTTTATTTAACCTAAGATTTAAAAATTTTTTTTCCTTTTTTCCTTTTTATATTTTAATTATGATTCAAAAGAATATAAAAGCAAAAAAAAAAATTTTTTTTTTTTTTAAAGATAAAAAACAAACGACTTAACATAATTTTTTTTATCATTAAAAAAATATTAAATTATTATGTTTTTAAAACATTTTAATTAACATAACATTTCGATATAATTATCGTAAAGTTCGTAACTTTCGATCGATCGATCGATTCATCGAACGATTCATCGATCGATATAAACAACGACAAAAAAAAAGAAAAACGAATAAACTAATTAAAATCAATCACCGTACCCGCGTTTTTTTTTTTAAATTTTTTTATTATCAGTGTTGACAACATCGGAAATTATTTATTTATTAAATACATAATAATAATAATAATAATAATAATAATAATAATAATAATAATGATAAACTTTTTTTTTCGGTTCGTTTCGTAAAATTTAAAACGTTATTAAAAAAAAAAAAAAATTTTTTTAAACAATCTTAACGGTTGAGAAGACATTTTTTATTTCATGTTATTTAATTGTTATTTAATTTAATAATGTTACATAATAATAAACTTTCAAATAAAATTTAAAATAATAAAACGATGATTATAATAATGATGATGATGGTGATGATGATGATAATAATAAATATTGAAAAGTTTAATGTAAATAAATCAAAAAATTATTATTAAATTCCGCAACAGAAAAAAAAAATTTTTTTAAATAAAAAAAGAAAAAATTGAGTTTTAATGATTTTATTGCCTTTTTTGTTCCCCCTTCCTCCGTTTCCCCCATCGATTGCCCCACGATTTCCGTTTTTGTTGTTTTTCAAACAACCGCAGCAATGAGCCTTTTAATAAAAATTAAATTTTCGACATTTTTTGTTTTTATCATTAAAACTGTTACGGAATTTAAGTCAACTATTGAAATTTTTTAACGATTTTGATTTCTTTATTTATTAATTAATTTCTCTTTGTCTTTTATTCTATATCTCTCTCTTTCTCTCTCTCTCTCTCTGTCTGCTTGTTTCTTTTTTTTTCTTTCCTCTCCCTCTTTCTCACTTTTTTTTTCCCTTACTCTCTTTCTGACTGACTTTCTCTTTCTGTTCTCTCTCTCTTCTCTTTCTCATTCTCTCTTTTCTGTATCCCTTTGTCTCTCTCTCTCTCTTTTTATTTATATATTCTCAATCCCGAAAAAACCTTTTCGAACAATTACAACATTGTTTTTAAAACAAAAAAAACGTTAAATACCTATAAATGTTCACAAACGTCGAAACGACGTTAAAATTTTTAACAAAGAAAAAACAAAAAAAAAAAAATTTTCTCTTCATCAAAAATCAACAGGAAAAAAATATTTGTTTTCCTGTCGTGACGCGCGCGTAAAACAAAAAACAAAAAATTTAAATAAAGAAAAACAATATTAATAACAAAAAAAAGAAAAAGAGTATAAATATTTCCTTTCATATCATCTTTTTTTTCGAAAGTTTTTTTGATAAAAAAAAAAAAAAAAAAAGAAAAAGGCAAAAGAAAAATTACTTTTTCCACGGATGTTAATTTCCGTTAAAGCCAAAAGGTGATGAAAAAAAAAAAAGAATCGTTATTATCCATCGTCAAAAAAAAAAAAAAAAAAAAAAAGAAAGAAAAAAAGGGTTTTTCGGTTTTTAAACCTTTTTTTTTTTTTTTTTATTTCCCCTCACCCTCCCTCTCCTTCCCCTCCTCACACATATTTCACCTCTCCTCACGTCCGAGAACCCTCATTTAACAAACGATTTTTTTTTTTTTTTTTTATTATAAAAATTTTGTTTAATCCTCTAAACCTCTCTTGTTGTTTCATCGTACAAAAGAAAACAAAAAAAAAACGAATGAAAACCCTATTAGATATTATTATTATTATTATTATTATTATTATTATCACTTTTTAATTTATTTCGGAATGTGGTAGCAAAAAAAATGGCGCGAACTCCAAACTCAAAACTTTAAAAAAAAATTTTAATAAATTCATCGAACGGTCGACAAACAAACACAAAAAAACCGTTGACAAAAAACAAACAAAAAAAGAAAATAAATTTTTTCCCAACATTTTACTATCATTATCATTATTATTATTATTTTAAATTAGTCAAATTTTTTTTTTTATTTTTTGCTAGTGGAAAATGTAATAAAATGTCGAAAGGTTTAAAAAAAAAAAAAAAAGGAAAAAAGGAGGAAATAAAAAGGAAACTTTCATCATCATTTTTCTATTTCTCTCCCGCAAAGATTTAACAACATCTATCTATCTACTTCAGTCTCAAAACGCATTCATCTCTCTCTCTCTCTCTCTTTCTTTCTCTTTTTATATATATATATTTTTTTTTTTCGTTGCCAATAAAACAAAACTATGAAATAAATTTTTTTTTTGTGTGTGCAATCGAAAAAAAAAACAAAAATATCCAGCCGGAAAGTAATCTTTTCCTTTTTTTCCTTTTTTCCTTTTTTTCTATTTTCTTTACTAATAAAATAAAAATATAAAAAAAAAAGTAAATAAATAAATAAAATATAAAAAAAAAAACGGTTTTTTTTTGTTTGGATTCTTAAAAAATATTGATTTTACTTTCGGCATTTTCCATGTTTATTTTTCCCCTACGTTTTCAATGACAAAAAACAAAAGAAAAGAAAACAAAAGAAAAAAGGATCCAAAGGTCATTTAAACGTTTACCATAGTTTATTTTTCCCCCATCCCATCTCCCCCTTTCCTTCCCCTTCCACTTTCCCTCCCTCATCCCCTTCCACACGTGTCTCCCCACAATTTTCCATTCATTTTTTATTTTGTTTTCATTTCGTTCTCTTTTTTTACGATGTACGTAATCGAACGTCGTGAAATTTTTCAATGTAAAGAAATAAAAATGATAATAATAATAAAATGATTTCTTCGATTAAAAAAAAAAAAAAAAAGACCGGAAGTCGAATGAAAAAATAAATAAATAAAAACAAGTGAAAAACACTTTACGGTAATAATAATAATAATAAAAGTGAATGAAAAAATTAAAAACGCTCGCGTGGGCACTTATTCGTGCGTGGAAAAGAAAGGAAAATAAAAAAAAATAAAAAATTGCGATGATGATGATAATAATAAATACGAAAAGTATTTTTTAAAAAGGAAATAAAAACAAATAAATAAATAAAAATCGAATGTGTGTTGTTAGTTTTATAAAAAGGAAAAAATGGAAAAATAAAGAAAAAAAGAAAAAATGGCGGATTTCTTGGCCACACACCACTTCCCAAAAAAAAAAAAAATCCCTTTGAAACAATCAAAATATTGCGCGTTATTTTTTCTTTCGTTTCGATTTTATTTATTTATTTATTTTTTATGTTTTTAAAAATTATTTTCAATCGAATCGAACGTTTTATTTAAATCGATACGCAAGCGTTCGATTTATCGAAATTTAAAAAAAAACAAGGTACCGAAAGATTTTGGAAAACGTCACGAACGTTACACGCAAAAACCTTCATAAAGTGACGTCATTAAGTGGAATCGAGTCACGTGACAAAAAATTACGTTAAAAAAAAAAAAGATTTAACGACGTCATGTTTTTGTTGTGTGGTGACGTTTAATGTGCGCATAATAAAATGTTTGGATTTTTATTCTATTCGTCAATAATAATAATAATAATAATAATAATAATAATGATGATGATGATAATAATAATAATAATAATAATGATGATGATGAAAGAAAATGAGGAGAAAAAGTTAAAGAAAATTAAAAATTTTCGTTTTTTTGTTTAAATAAATAAATAATTAAATTTTCCAAAAAGTAAAATAAAATTAATTTGACATTAAAAATGTTTAATAAATTTTTCGGACGTTTTAATAATTAAATAAATAAATAAATGAAAAAAGTTAAATAAGTCACCGAACCGGAAACGGTCGATACCTACGGTACGGTTGAATTTTATCGTCTGCTACGAATTCGTAACTCTTTCTCCTAGAGATGAATTACGTTTCCCGCCATTTTTTTTAAAAAGTACGTTCAAGATTTTAATACTGTGGGAAAAGTTTTTTAATTTTCGATTATTTATTTTTTCGTCTGCTTCTTATCATTCTTATCACAAGATCGTTGACCTTGACGTAAAAAAAAAATATAAAGAATCGAGTATAACTCCCCGATTCCAGTTCATTTTAACCCTTTTCCTTTTAAAAATTTCCTTTTTTCCAATTTTTCAAATTTTCTCCAAATTTAAAATTTTATTTAACCGGAAATAGTAAAAGAGGAAATAGAAAAAAATTTATCATCAATTTTTTATTTTTTATTCGATCGTCTAGTAACAGCAGGAACAGCAGCAGCAAGGGAAAAATAAAATAAAATTTTTTTTTTTTTTGAAAACCTTCTGTTCCAAATATATAAAAAATCAAAACTTTACCAGTTCTCCATTTTTCCCATTCATTCATTTCATTTTTTTTTTTTTTATATTAAAAATCAAATAAATTGTAAATCGTAAATCAGAAGAAGAAGAAGAAAATCGAGGGAAAATTTTTCAATAGATAATTTTAACCCAGCGGTATATAACTTTTTTTTTCCTTTTCACGGAAAAAAGATTTCCTCGTGAGAAAAAAAAAAAATTTATTATTATTTTTTTTTCCCATGTCAATTTTTTTTTTTTTAATCTTTAACAAAAAAAATATTACTATTATTATTATTATTATTATTATTATTATTATTATTATTATTATTATTATTTAAATCGATTCGGACGTGACCGATGAATGAAAATCTCGTCATCGATACAAATATTCGTAATAATAATAATAATTTTAATTAATGTTATGTAAAATATTCATTCGTTTTCTTTTTTTTGTTTAATCCATCGGCATCGACAAAAAAAATGGCGAAAGGGGGAGGAGAGAAAAATGAAAGAGGAGGGGAAAAGAAGAAAAGGGAGGGCCGTAAGAAAAGTTTAAAAAAATTTTCCATTATCGAACAAATAAACGAAAAAAAAAAAAAAAATTTTTTCCCAAAAACTTTCGAAAACATCAAAACGAATTTTTTTCAATCATCATCATCATCATCATTATTATTATTATTATTATTATTATTATTATAAATAAATTTTCTCCAGAGAATGCTGATTTACATAAAACAAAAACGATTACGATCGTCGTGTTGTTTTTAAAATCGCGAGGATGATTTTTTTCTTTTTTTTTTTATTTAAAAAAAATTTCTTTTCTTTTCTTTCCTTCCGCCATTTTTTTTTTTTTTAAATGTAAAAATATTCATAACGAAATAAACAACTTTATAACAAACAAACAAACAGACAATACTCTTGTGTGTAATCGAACAAACGCAAAAACATTCTTCAATTAAAAAACTATTTTTTTTTTTTTCTTTTTTCTCCTTACACGTTTTTTGCGCAAACGAAAACGTGTTTACGCGTAAATTGTAAAAAAAAAAAAAAAAAAAAACAAAAAACAAAAACAAAAACAAAATTAAAAACAATAAAAACTTTAAAAAAAAATAAAACTATTAATAATAATGATAATAATGATAATGATAATAGGAAAGTGTAATGAAACATTTCCGTTGGGAGTTTTTCCTTTTCTTTACTTTTCACTCACCTTTCGATTAACTCATTCGTTCATTCATTCATTCATTCATTTCATCACGAATGTTTTCCTTACAATTTTTCCCCATTTTCATATTTTCTTTCTTTGATTGAGGAAGAGAGGGAAGCGGAGGGAGGGGAAAAGAAAGGTTAATTCAAATAACAATAAGTCTAAAAAGAAAAAAAAAAAATAATAATAATAATTTTCTAGAATTTTTAACCCGGGATAATAATAAAAAGTTAATTTTTGCTCCGAACAATTTTTCTTTTTTTTTTTCCTCCAGTATTCAAAACAACAAACAACAAACTTTTAGGTTTAAAAAAAATAAGAAATTGTCGGCTTTTCTTCTTCTTTTTTATTTCCCCCCCCCCCCGTAATTTTTCTTATTTTTTTTAAATGGCGGAATTGTTTTTTTTTATTTATTCATTTAGAGGTTGAGGCAAAAAAAAAAAAAATGAAAAAAGGGATGGAGCACGATAAAGAAAAAAAAAAGAGAGGGAGAAGAAGGGAGGTATGAGGAAAACGATGATGATGATGAAGAGGAAGAGGAGGAGGAGAAGGAGGTAGAGTAAAGCGAAAAAAAGTTTATTTTAAATTGACTTTAAGTAGGAAAAGAAAAAAAAAGTAATTTTTTCCTTTTTCTTTTTTCTTTCTCCTTTTTATTATTATTAATTTAATAAAATATATATATATTATTTAAAAGGAAAAAGGAAAAAAATTTTTTTGTTAAATCGACGTGGAGGAAGAAAATTAATTTAAAATTTAAAAAAAAAAAAAATCGTTAAAATAAACGATTTATTATTGTTAAAAATTCGTTTAACCGTTAAAAAAAACGACGATGAAAACCTAATGAAACGTGATAACGTACACGTACACGCACGCACATATATTTAAATTTAAATATTAATTAAATTTTCCAAACGAATAAACATTTCATTATTAAAGAAAAACTGGAAATAGGTTATCGTTTTCTATACTATAACAATTATAAATGGTTTCTTTCCCCCCCCCTCTCTCTCTATACGTAATAAAAAATATTTAAAACAAAAAAAACTTTCCTACTTCCGCTTCTTTTTTTTATCGATTCCGATACAAAAAAAAAAAAATTTTAAACGACCGAGTGATCCGACCAATCAGATTCGATCTTTTCTCTTTTTCTTTTATACGTATCATTAACAAAAGAGCCAACATTTAAAACTTTACACGCAAAAACTTTTGGAAAAAAAATACGTTTTAGATTATATACGAAACAATCAACAAAAAAAAAAAAAAAGTTTAAGCAGAAGAAAAAAAAAAAAAGGAGAAGAAGAATATTGGAAATGTTTAAAAGTGAAGAAACAGAGTAAGCCAAAATTCTTTAATCTCAAAGTCAAAAAATCTTTCTAGAAAAAAAAAAAAAAAAAAAAAAAAAAAAAAACAAAACTTTTCCTCAGCCGATATCGATTTTTCTTTAACGACTCCCGGAATTTTAAATCCGATTTTCAAAATGTTTTTTTGCGGTTGTCGAAAAAAAAAAAAAAAAAAAAAAAACTTTTCCCTTATTTTTTTTTTTTAAACGGTAACAATCGAATCGTTTCCTGTTTTATTATTATTATTATTATTATTTTTAATAATTTAACTTTTGATAAAAAGTTTTTCTTTTAAATTTCCCGCTGCGAAAACTTTACGAAAAATAAATTTAAAAAAAAAAAATCGTTTACGCGCGTACTTTTTTTTTTTTAACTAAAATGAAAATTTTATTTTTTCATTTTCGAAATTAGGAAAAAGGAGTTTTAATAAGCCCTCCACCTCCTCCTAGAGGTCCCCCGCGTATTCATCTCTTTCTTTTTTTTTTTTTTTTTTTGTTATTAATATTTGTCGTAAACAATTTTAATCGTGAGAAGGAAAAAAAAAAAAAAAATTTTTTTTTTCCTTTTCCCTATCTCTCTCTAACTCTAACTCACTGTAACTCTTTCTCTCTCTCTCTCTTTGCGTCGTATTTTTAATGCTTACATATGACAAATATTTTCCGCGTCGTTTGTAAAAAAAATATTTTTTTCCTTTTTCATATATATATATTGATCTCTTTCTAAAAATCATTGAAGAGGAAAAAAATAAAAATCTCATTTTGTGATTTTTTCTTCTTCTTCTTATTTTTATACTCTTTCTCCCTCTTTAAACCCTATAAAAGTAGAAGATTTAAAAGGAAGTAAATTCTTTGTATCGAGAACCTTTACCGGAAGCTAAGTGTCAAGATTTTAGTTTTGTCGGAAAATTGAAGAAACTGGAAAGGAAAGAAGAAAAAAAAAAAAAAAAGCAAAACATTTTGACGTGACGTGTCGCGCATCTTAAAAAACATACATAAGATTTTTTTTTTCGACTTTTTAAAATTATTATATCCTTTTCCTCCCTATCTCCCCCTCTTTCCCCCTTCACCCACCCCTCCGTATATTTTCCTATCCTCGTTTTCCGCCGCGCGTTTTTTTAAAAACTAAAAAAAAATTAATTTGAAATTTTTTTTTTTTTTTTTCATTTTGTTGCAACCATTTATTAATTTTTTCTTGTATTAAAAAACAAAATTTGGCGCGCGTTTTAAAAATTATCCACACGTGGCAACAAGTCGATAAGGCACAAAAATTTTCCCATTTTCCCTTTCTCCCCCCTAAATAATTAATTAATTAAACTTTTCCACACACGAAATTTTTTTTTCTTTTTCTATATATTTATAATTTTCCATTGTTAATTACTTGTGAGTTTTTTTTTTTTTTTGCTATCAAATACCTCGACACAAACAATTTTCACTGAACCGTAGCAAAAAAATAAAATAAAAGGGAAAGGGGAGTTCTACGACCTCACGTTCTGATTTTGAAACGTTGTTGTTGTTATTAATGAACTTTATAAAACTTTTTAACGCGTTCATTCATTCATTCATTCAAATTTTACCACGTATACAACACGTATTCAATCCCGAAACTTTTTTTTTTTTTTATCAACAAAATGAAAATTTTAATTATTATAAAAAATTAATTAATAATTAACCGACGGGCTCCTTTCATCGAAATTTTTTTTGTAATTATCGAATCGATTGTGTGTAATTTTCGTAAATAATAATTACTTTTTTCTTATTATTATTATTATTTAAAAATTTTATTTACGTCAACGAAGAAAATCAAAACTTTTCAAAGCTATCAAAAAAATTTGATTCGATTAATTTTTTTTTCTATTTACACGTCACCCGAATTAAATACCCGGTCGTGGAGGAAAGAAAGAGGAGAAAAGAGAAAAAGGAAAAGAAGCGGAAAGAGAAAACCGTAAAAACCGTCACGAATGCTAACTAAATCTTGACTTAAGTTTCTTTTTGAGGTTAAAAGTCAAGTGGAGGAGGAAGAAGGGGAAGAGGCGAGGGGCGGAAGCGGGGAAAAGAAAATCAGGAAATTGTAAAATAACCATTTAAAGGTGAGGTGATGAACATCTACTAAATGTATAAACCAAATTTTAAGATAAACTTTTTAAGTGAGAGAGAGAGAGAGAGAGAGAAAGGGAAGAGAAGGAGAGAGGGAGGAACTCGGAGGAGAGGGGAGAGATGGAGAGAGGGGGCGGAAAAGCTTATAACTAAATCTCTTCTAAAACAAATCGTTGTTAATTAAAAGAGATCGTTGTGATGAGATGAAGTAAAAGTTAAAATTGTTTAAAATGAAAAGAGAGAGAGAAAAACGTTACGATTTTCTTCCGACACTTTTTCCGTTTGCCAAAAAAAAAAAAAAAAAAAAATTACAAATCTAAAATATTTATTTATTTATTTATTTTGCTACTGCTCTAACATCAATTAGATTTAAATCATTACAGCATCACTAACGGTAGCAAAAATTAAATAAATAACGCGTAATTAAATGTGAAATATTAAAAAAAAATAATTTTTTTCTTTACTCTTTCGAATGAATGAATGAATGAATGAATGAATTTGTGATTTAAATAAATATTTTTTAAAAAGAGAGAGAGAGAAACGCAAAAACCCGAAAAATTAAAACACGATCAAGATTTGCTTTAAATGCAAAAAAAAAAAAAAGTTTAACAAAGTAAAGAAAGAAAGAAAAATAACGCGAGAAAAGGTTAAAAAAGGAAGAAAGTTTTTTAAACCGTGAAAAACAAATATGAAAAGGAAAATAGAAATTTTAACAAAAAAAAAACAATCTCTTGTTGTAAAGGAAATTTTAAAACTTTTTTTCTTTTTTTTCGAAGGGGGGGGGAAATAATTTTTGATTTCCTTTGTAACTTTAAACTCAGTTGTTGTTGTTGTTGTTCGGTTGACGGCAGATAAAGAAAATTTAATAGAAATTATAATAATAATAAATAAAACAAATCGTTTTTTTTTTCTTTTTGCTCTTTTTCAATGCTTGAGGTTGACCAAATCATTGTTTTGAAACATTTAAAAACAAAAAAAATTATTTTTCTTTTTACTCTAGAATTTTCCACGGGAGGAAAAAAAGAGGGAAATCCCTCAAATTTACCGCCATTTGTTTTTTTTTTGTTTGACGTGATCCTTTAATTTATTTTCTCTATGATTTCGTATAAAAAAAAAAAAAAAATGTTTTGAATCGACACAAACTTTTTTTTTTTCTTTTGTTTTTGTCTTTTGTTGTTTTAAAACTTTTTAAAATTTTGTTTTAAAACATTATTTTATTTTACCTTCGAGGAAAAATGATTTCTATTTTTTTTTTTTTTTTTTTTTTTGTAAACTTAGTAAATCGAAATTTAAAATTTTTTCAAAAAATTTAAAATAAAATTTTAAAATTTTCCGGAAATAGTTTTTTTGAAATTTTTTCTATAAAGTATAAAAATTCTTAATAAAATTTGATTTTGTTTATCCGTTGAACCCCCGCCTCTCTCCTCCTGTATATTATCACATTAATTATTCTAAATCGTTAATTAATAATAAACAAAATAATAATAATAATAATTGTAAGTCAACGATCGTGCTGCGGTTGGAAAAACCGGTTCTTTTTACTTCCCCCAAATTAACCAAAATTTGGCGCGATTAGTATTTGAATGGGTGACCGCTTCTTAAGAAAAATAAAAAACAAGACGGAAATTAAACAATTTTTTGTACCGGAAATTCTCATCGAAAATATTATTCTGGTTATTCTAATGATTTTCCTATCACCGCTCCAGGAATTTTAAGACTTAGGGGAAGAGGCAAACAAGAATTGATGTTCTGTGTGGTATTTAAATCATAAAACAACACGAAACTCATTCAAGCATTTAGCATTATTGGTATCCCTTTGGGGTAAAAACCTGGAATAAAGGCACGAAGGACTTGTCACGATTAAAAAGAATCGAGGTCAAAGTTCATACATATATATTTACGTAAAATGTAAACTTGAAATTTCGTATTACGTACAGTATCGAATTGGGATCGAAAAAAAAAAAAAATTCATGTAAAAAGATTTAAAATCATCCGTGAAAATCATTCTTCATGCATGGAGGAAAAAAAAAAAAATTGTTTTTCTTTAAAAGAAAATTTTCCATTACAGCATCTTTTCCTTTCTACCATTTTTTTTTTTTTTTCAATTTTTATCTTTATTTTTCTGTTTTATTTTGTCAAGTCGTTACGTGATTCGAAAAGTAAATTTTTTTTTTTCCTTTTCTTTTCTTTTCTTTTCTTTTTTCCATTACGCACAGATTTGAGAAAAAAAAAAAAAAAACTAAATTTATTGTTTTTTAACTTACTACCATTGCTACCAACTTTACCGAACCAAATTTTAGTATTATTATCATTCGTCTTATTTAAAAAAAAAAAAAAAGAAAAAATTTTAATTAATCAATTAATTAAATTTATTCGTAATAATAATTTTAAAAAAATTATTTTTTCCGTATTTCTTTGTTTCTTAATAAATAATAATAATAATTAAATAATAATAATAATTAAATAATAATAATAATAATAATAATAATAATTATCATCATTATCGTTTGTTTTCGTTCTTTGACGTCATCAAACAAACAAAAAAAAGAATTTGAACGCTACCTATATTTTTTATTTACAAAATATTTTTCCTTTGTGATAAATAAAACAAAACGGAAATAATAAAATTTTTTTTTTCTTATTTTTTCCATTTCTCTCTCTCTCTCTCTCTTTAATTTCCTTTCCGACATTTTTATTTTTTGCTTTGTTTTGTTTTTTTTTAACCAAAAATTTATTTATTTATTTTTTTGTAACAAAAACTTCCATGTTATGTTATTTTATGCGGTTCAACGAGTCGTAAAAGTATCATAAAAAACGATACAGTTTTCTTAATTAAAACCGAATAATATACGTTCATATAAATATTCGTTTTATTATTATTATTATCATCATCATCGTTATAAAAACGCGATTCTCGTGTTCGCATTGTTAAAAACAAAACAAAAAACGCCAACAAACAACGACAACAAACGAACAACAACAACACGGGAAATTTTTTTAAAAAAAATTCATCGTTGTCAATTATGACTGACGACTTATGTAACAATTTATTAATTTAAAAATGATAAAAATAATAATGATAATAAAAAGTCGTGACTGGTATTGAATAATAATAATAATAATAATAATAATAATTAACTCGTTATTATTATTATCATCGTTAATAAATAAAAAAATCGATTCGATAAAAAAAAAATCGAAATGATTATTAATTCCAGTTAAGGATCGAAATACGTTATTTGAAAAAACATATTATTACTGGAATATAATTTTCCGACAGTAAGTAATCATCACGTGGAAAAATAATTCAACTGGAAAAATAAGAAGGCTACGTACGTGGAGAGATTGGGAGGGGAAAGGGGGAGGGAGTGGGAGGAAAGCGTAATCAGATAACAACGTGAAAAAACTCAAAAAAAATATGATATTTATTTTATTTTATATTTTTTCTCACGTGAGAAATTATTTTCTTTTTTTTTTTATTATTATTAATAATTTTTGGCGGGAGCGTGATAAAAATTAATTCAATCAATCAATCAGTCAATCAATCGATCCATCGATCGATCGATCGATCACCGATTATTTTATTTCCGTATAAAAAAAAAGGAAAAAAAAAAAAAACTCATTACGATTCTGCCATTCGAGAACAAGGTTAAAATTTCTAAAACTTAATACATCTCTATCTGTAAATATATATTAAAGAGAGTGAGTGAGAAAGAGACGGAGAAAGGGAGAAAAAGAAAGAGAGAGAGAGAGAGATAGATTTTTTATCAAATTTCATTGTGTTTTCAACGATGTGGAAAAATAAAACCTGGAAAAAGTAGTACGAAATGGATGTGTATCGCATTACCTATATCTTTTTCGTCTAGTCACATTCAATTGTTGTAAAACAATTTTAAAAAATAAACAAAAACTTATTCGTGAAAACAATCGACATTGATTAAATTCAAAAATAATAATAATAATAATAATAATAATAATAATAAAAGAGTTTTGATGAGAAACAATTTTCAATCATTTAAAATTTCTGCCCTTTTTTTTTTTTTATTATAATACACAAAGGATTGCGTCTGAAAAAATAATAAGCGGCTCACTAAAACCCCGATAAAAAAAAAAAATTTTCCGGAAACCGCAAACGTACACACGACAAACCGACAACAAAACTGCGACAAAATTATGACGTCATAACTTTTGTTCTTAAAATAAAATTAAATAAATAATTTTAAACGTTTCGTTTGGAAAATTTATAGAGTCGGGACAGGGGGAGGAAAAAAAAATTTAATTTTATAATTTTTCAACTTCCCCTTTCCCATCGTCGTCATTATGATAATGATAATAATAATAATATTAAAAAACTTAATGAATTTAAACAAAAACAATTTTTAAAAAATAAATAAATAAATTTAAAATTTGGTTCAAATCCTATACCGACGAACGAGATTTATTTATTTAATTTTTACTTATATTTTTTTTTTAAAAAAAAACAAGCAGAAGACATTTTTTTTTCTCCAGAACAAGAGCGTAAAACGTAATTTTGAAAATTTACGAACGATATCAAATGAAGTCCGCTTCGGTTGTTGTTGTTGTTATTGTTGTTGTTTTTGTAAACGGAGAAAAAGAAGGAAAAGCTTAAAACTATTTATTTGACTTTCTCTCTCTCTCTCTCTCTCTCACTCACTCATTCTTTTCTTTTCCATTTAAATTCCAGTCAGATACCGGAATGCTTTTAAAAAAAATAAAATAAAGAAAATCGAAAAAAAAAGCAATAAAATAAAATAAAATAAAAAAAAAAAAAAAAAAAAAAAAACGGTTTTACGAAGTTTACTAACAAACAAACAAATAAACAAACAAAAAAAAGTATTAATTGGTTTCCGAAAAAAAAAAAAACAAAAAAAAACAAAAAAAAAATTAATTAATTTAATTATTTTCCACTTAATTTTGTTGTTGGAGTGAACGCCGCGTTTTTTTTTTTAATTTTATTGCAAAAAAAAACGCGGCGTTGAATTCGACATAAGAAAACTACAAAATTTTCCGTTTGTTAACAAAAAAAAAAAACCGTTATTTTTTTTAGGTCGTGTAAAACTTTACTATTGTCTTACCGTCTATAGAGGCGTTATAAGAGGATTACGTACAAATCCGTGTGTGATAAAGTGTGTGATAACATGTTGCTCTCTCTCTCTCTCACTCTCTCTCTCTTTTTTTTTTCTTTTAACCGTTTTCCCGTCTAGATTTTTTAACTTATTGTCGCCAAATGTTACGTACAAAACGATTTTTTTTTTGCAACTTTTTTTATTTATTGAAAATATTATTAATAATAATAACGATAAAAAGTTTTTTTTTTTTTTTTCGTTTTCATCATCATCTGATTTATTAAATAACGACAAAGATAAAAAAAAACGAATGGAAATTATTATGGAACCGGCATTATTTTACACGCGAAAAATGTTTTCTTTCTTATAAATGTGTGCGAGTATAAGATTTCAAAATTGACTTAACCACTTATCTTCTGCTTTAAGTTTAAAAAAAATAATAATAATAAAGAAGATTACAAAGATTGCTTTTTTGTTATTGTTGTTGTTGTTGTTGATCGTTTAAGTAATGTTTATGTTTTTTTTCTCCCTCCCTCCCCCCTCTCTTTTTTCCATTACAAAAATTTATTAGGATTTCTTTTCACATTGTTCAGGTTGTTTTGAATTTTTTTTGTAAAATTTTCAAAAAGGGTTGGAGGCGGGGGTGGGTGGTAGAAATTTACGATTGAAGTCACGTGACCTTTTTCCATTTGATTAAATCCGATTATAATAATCAGACGACGTTTCCCTCTCTCCGATTCAAATCGTAATTATAAATTTAACACGATTCGGTACAATCCCAGAATAAAATGCTGACATATTTTAGATTTTAGATTTGACCGGTAATTTACCGGTTGTAGTTGTTCTTGTCGGTCATCGTCGTACGTAACAAACATTCAATTACTCTTTCGTCCGACATTATTTTGTTGGGTAAAAAACGAAAAAAAAAAATTAAACGTAATTATAAAAACTAGTCAAGTTTAAAATTTATTTACGCGTCAGCAATGTTAATTTTAGTCCGATGTTTTCGACCATTGATTTTATCTCTCTCTATCACTCCCACTCTGCCCGTGTATAATTCCATCTCTCTTTATTTCCCTCTTTTCCGCATTTTATTTCTCATCCCGTTCCCTCTCTCTCTCTCTCATTTATTCTACTCTCTCCTCCGTTCTCTCGTTTTATTCGTAACCCTTAATTTTCAAAAGGATTTTTATGACCCAACAAACAAACCTTAATTAATAATAATAATTATTATTATTATTATCATCATCATTATTATTATTTCAAAAATCATAAATCTAAATTTAAATTTATGGACTTAACCGCAAAAAAAAACTTAAAAATTCCAAAAAAATTCCAAAAAAATTCCAAAAAAAAAAAATTAACCGTTGAAAAATTTTCTTTTTTCTTTTTTTTTTGTACGCGTGAGAAATAATTTCGATGAAAACGAAAAAGGAAAAAAAGAAAGAAAATTTCATTTTTTTTTTTTTTTTTTTTTTTACCTTTGACCTTTCACGGTTGAATCATTAAACCTCTTTCGCTTGGTTTTGCACAATATTGTGTACACAAAGATATTTATTACGGTTGGGTATATGAAAACAAAATTAACGTTCACCTTGCGGCTAGTTTTTAGTTTAAGTTTTTTTTTTCTTTTTTTCCTTTTCCTGTTTGTGTTGTTGTTGTTGTCGTTCCTACCTCTACCCTACCCCCTTCCCCCACCCCCTCGGTTAAATTTACCTCTTCCTTAACTCTCTCTCTCTCTCTCTGTCTCTCTGCGGTTAATTGTTTTTATTTCATAATTAAAACGAACACCACTCTCTTAAAGACTCTTTTTAATAATAATAATAACTAAAAAAAAAATTTTTTCTTTTTTTTTCCTCTTTTATAACGTTCGCAAACCTTTTCTTTTTCCTTTTGTAAATAAATGTAAACTTTTTGCATTGTTTCCTTTTTTAAATAATTAAAAATGAAAATTATAAAAACGTTAAAAAATATAAATTAAATATGGCGGAGGTAAGCGTCTTTGTTTAAATAAACGATTTAACACCACAAAAAAAAATTGATTAAAAAAAATTTATTAGGAAACATAATTTTATTTAACTTCAACCCGATTATCATACGGGGGAAAAAAAAACCAATAAATCAAATTCAAAAAAAACCAAAAGACAAAACTTTTAAAAAAAAAAACGGCAAGACGACCACCTCCCCCTATCCCCTATCCCCCCTCCCCCGAACGGTTCAGTTCGCTCAAACAAAAAAAAAAAAATTTTAACCTTCCGGCAAACCTTTCGGTCGTAAAATTTAAAATAAACAAATAAAAAAAAACTTTTTTTTTGAACCGGAAACCGAACAAAAAAAAAAAAAAATCGAAACGAGAAGAACAATACGGTAACCATAATTAAGTTTTTATTAATCGAAAAAAATTTTGTCGTGGTTAAAGGAAACAAAAAAGGGGGGCGGAGGTGGAGGAGAAGGAAGGGAAAAGGGGAGGAAAAGGCTTAAAAATGATTGAAACGTCATATGCAGACATTAAAAAAAAAAAAAAAAGAAAGGAAAGGAAAAAAAAATAACAACAAATTAAGCCTAAAACGAAACAAACGAACTGAAATTTTTATTTTTTTTTTATATATGTGAAAGGGTAATGAAAGATTTTTTGAAAAAAGGCGGTGGTTTTACTCTATGGTCGGTCGGTCGGTCGGTCGGTTGCCTTTTTTTTTTTTTTTTTTTTTGGGAAAAGTCAAACCGAAATGGTTTAAAAAGGAAGTTAAAAGTGTTAACGGAATTGGCAGAAAGATTAATTAATGTTCAAAATAATTTCTCTATTTCGTTGATTTCGGAAATTTAAACCCCGTTTTCCAAAGTTTTAACGTCGGTTTTTCTCTTCATCTTTTTCTTTCTTTTACAATTTTCCATCTTTTCCTCTCTCTCTCTCTCTCTCTCT
>NW_002987825.1:515007-522472 GCF_000006295.1 Pediculus humanus corporis
AAAAAAGAAAAGTTTTAAAATTTTTTCTTTTAGATAAAAAAAAAAATACGTGTGCAGCCTCAACAATATTTTAAGAAGCCTCTCATACACAAAAAAAAACTCGTTACCTAAAAAAAAAAAAGGAAGTGAAAAATTTATGGTTGAAAAATACGTGGGCAAATTTTCAATTGACGCTTTTTTTTTTTCTTTTTGAACTTGGGCCCTCTTTCAGGCTTCGGCCCTCCCCTTCCCCTTTTCTCCCCCATCCTCTCCCCTCACCTCTCTCTTTGTTGTCAACAAATGTTTTTCCTCAAGTTAAAATTTCTTAGTAAGGTTACCACCACCATCAAGTTTTTCAACCTTCTGTTACTTCTTCCTCTCTCTCTCTTTCTCCCTCTTCCTTTCTTTTATTATTATTTTTTTTTTTCTTTTCAACTTTTTACAAAAACAATTTAATGATTTTTCTAAAGTCAAATTTTCTCTTTTTTTTTTTTTTTTTTTTTGTTAAGTGATTTTCATTATATTCGAAACTTTTTGTGGGGTTTCCTTACTAAGCAATATTTTGTTTTATTTCGTTTGTTTTTGTTTTCGTTTATTTTTTTTTTTTTTGTAAAAACTTTCAAAAAGTTCTTTAATATCATTTTATTTTATTTTTATTTTTAACAAAACGCTTCTTCCACGATAAAATTCATGTAATATTTGAACATGCTACGACTTGTCCTTTTTAAATCACCCGCCAAAATAATTCTTTTTTTTGTGTCTTCTGCTTGCTTTTTTGCCCTCCTCCCTCCGCTCATTCTCTCTCATCTTTTAAACAAAATTCTCTTTCTTTTAATAATTATACAAAATTTTATTTTAAAAAAACCAACGATAATAATAATAATAATGACGAAACCGTAATTTAATATTTTAGTTTATCGCGTGAAGTGTTACCAACCTTTTTTTTTCTTTCAAATTAATTTATCGTTAAAAGCAAATATTTAAATAAACAAAAAAAAAAAAAGTTTTCTGTGACGTCAGGTGAAAAACGGGTGCGAACGACAAATAAAAAGAAAAAATTTTTATTTCTCGTTTGACACAATTTGTTTTTAAACAAAACTGTACAAATAAAATTTCATTCAATCTCTTTTTTGAAAATTTAATTTTGGGTTTAACGCTTTATTTCTTTATTAATAAATGACTCACTAACTCGTTGGGAGAAAAAAATAAAAAAAAAAGGTAAAATTTCCTTTGAAATTCCTTTGAAAAGTCAATTTTTTTTTTTTTCTATTTCGGACCACGTGAAAATCAAATAAAATGGTGCCGTTGGGTATTAAAAAAAAAAAAAAAAAAAAAAACTAAAACATAATAATGTTAAAAAACGGCGGGTTTTTTCCTTTTTTCCATTTTCCCATTTTCCTTTTCCAAAGGAAAAAAAAAAGAAAGAGTTGAAAATAAATTAAAGGATTTAAATTGTTTTGAATTTTTAAAAAATCGAATCCGAACTTTCGTTTTTTTCTATTTTATACATAAAAAATGTTACGCGTAAGTACCAACAGTACAAAAAAAAAAAAAAAAAATTTCCAACCACTTTTTTTTCTCTTCCTCTTCCCCCTCTCTTTCTTTATAGAAAATAACGATTTTGTTTGCTCTTTAAAAAAAAAATAAATAAATAAAAAAAAGAGAGAGAGAGTGAGAGTGAGAGTGAGACTGAGTGAGAGAGAGAGAGAGAGAGAAAGAAGAGAGAAAGGGGAAAAAAATTGAAAGGAAATAATAATGAAAAAAAAAAAAAAAAAAAAAAAATGTTTTTCATTGAAAACATTCACGTGTCACGACATGCCATCGCCTTTTCTGTTGCTTCGACAAAAAAATTGCCTTTTTTTTTTTTTTTTAGCTGTTGCTGTTGCTGTTGATGTTGTTGAAATTAAACAAAACTTTATTAAAAATTTAAATCGATGTTTTGTATATGATGTAAGGTATGTAAAATTGAAAAAAAAAATTTTTTTCTCTCTCTCTCTCTCCCTTCTTTTTTTTTCATCCTTCTTTTATTATTTATTGTTTGCGTTTAAAAAAAAAATTTTGACTTTTGAAATCGTATTATATTATTGATTATTGAAAAACGCGGCGTTATTATTATTATTATTATTTTTTCATTTTTCATTTTTATAAGAGAAACGTGCGCATTCGTAGGAATTTCGAAAATGACAATTTTTTTTTTTTTTTTTTGTTACGTAAAAAACGAGTTATTATGAATCGTGCCAATCATGTCGTCGGTTGTATTGATAAAACGCAATCAAATCTTCTGCTTTTTTTTATGTGCGTGCGTGCGTGACGTGCGTGACAGAATCAAAAAAACAAAAAATTTTAAACGTTTAAAAATATACCGAATAATATATGTAAATATATACGCGCGTATGAATTTTTCATGTCAAACTCCAACGGTTACGAAAAACTTTTGGTAATTTAAAAAAAAAAAAAGAGAGATTTTTAAACTTAAATCCGATCACGGATTTAAAAATCCGGGGGGGAGGGGGGAAGGAAGGAAGGAAGGGGAGAATCCTTTCAAAAAGAAAAACAATCATTAAAACGAATTTATTTTGATTTTTTTTTCTTTTTTTATTTGACGCTTAAAATGGGATGAATATGGGAAAAACCGAAACGAATTTTTTTTTTTTTTCATGTGCGTAAAAATTAAGCGAGAAAAACCTAACACACGAATCGTGCCTCCTCGCCTTTAAAGGTTATTATCAAAACCTCAAAATAAAAATAAAAAAAGAAAAAATTTTCTAGGTTTAAATTAAATTCTTTAAATTCTCTTCTGCCACGACATAATTAATTAATTTCTCATACGAAACAATATTTAATTAACTCATTTTACTCAGTTTTGGAAAATTTTAATTCATTATAACTAATTTTTTAAAAAAATTGTTTATTATTATTATTATCACTCATAATCTCGACGATTCGTTGTTAATGTTTGTCGGACTGTTTTTAAACATTCATTCCAGGTTTCTACCCGCCGTTCCCTAAGGAATAAATGCCTAAACATCAGTGATTCTACGTGCCTGAACAGGTTTAGTCTTGTTATAACCTGAGACATTACAACAATTCTTGTAAGTCAGACATTCACGAATTGTTACCTCCCATTTTCCACTTCCCTCCCCCCGCTTCCGAATCATACAGTCGCGTATTTAAAGTGTAAATTATTATTATTATTATTTATAGAACATTCTCATATCGAAATTCATAAAACTGAAAATTTCGATTAAAATTATAATAACTAAAGAGGAAAACAAAAAAAAAAAATTTTTTAAGATTTTTTAATAAAAAGTAAAATGTTCAACATTATGTTTAAAATGATGATGATGATGATGATGATGATGATTATTGTTATCATTACGTTTACTATAAAATTCACTAGACTTAAATTGATGTAAAAATTAACTTTTATTAACTACCCAAACGAAAAAAAAAAAAAAAAATGTAAAATTAACATTAATTAATGTTCGAATGAAAAATCATTCGATAAAATGATTACGATAATAATAATAATAATAATAATGTAATTTTATTTGCATAAAATTTAAATTAAATAATGTCAAAATATAAATGGCGGAATACTTTTTTTTTTTACGTTCCCCGAAGAAAATATAAAAAAAAAAAAAAAAAAGGAATTTATTTGATAAAATAAATTTTTTTTTAATTTTTACGCCGCGTTAAAGACGCGTAAAATAAAATAAAAAAAATCAGCGCGGGGAGACTGGGGATACGGGGAAGAGGGAGGGGGTAAAAGGAAATAAAAAGAAAATTACATTTTTTTTTTTGACTGATTTAACGATTGTGAATTTTTTTTCTTTTGGTTTTTTTTTTTGGTTTTTGCTGCTGTCGGTAAAAATCGTTGCGGTTTTTCTTTTTTTTTTTTAATTTTTCCGGGAGAAATTTTACCCGAAAAAAAAGGAAAAAAAAGTTAACGTAGGAAAATCTTTTAAAAGTTTATTAAACGATACTTTTTTTTTGTTGCTACGTAAGAAATTAAATAAAAAAATTTTTCTCGCCCAAAATAAAATTATTTAAAAAATTTTTGACGTTCGTTTTCTCTTTTTTTCTTTTTTTTTTTTTTGATTTTTCCAATTGTCGACGTGATTTCTTTTCCGTTTCAAAAAAAAAAAAAAAAGGTAAAAACTGAATACAAAAAAAAAAAGAAGATAAAGAGATGGAAAAATAAGAATATAGAAAAGAAATGGAAAGAGGAACAATAATTTGTTTTAAAAATGTTTAAATTTATTTTATATAACTTGTGCAAACATTTTTTTTTTGTGTGCGTAAAAATCGAGTGAAAATTTTCATTTTTGAAAACTTTTTAAAATTATATCATTATCATTATTATTATTATTATTATTATTATTATTATTATTATTATTATTATTATTATTATTATTACGATTCAAACTCAAAATGTTTAAAATGAGAGAAACGATGAGAAAAAAAAAAAATTGAAAAGGAAAGAGGAATAGAGAAAGATTGTGAGAAAAAAAAGCGGAAAGAGAGAGAAAGGGATAGTGAGAAAAAGAGTTGAGAAATATAAATTTTCCAAAAAAATACAATCGTAATAATAATAATAATAATAATAATAATAATCACCTCTTAAAATATAAATGTAAAAAAAGTTTTTTTTTTTTTGCAGAAATTCATCAACGTCATTCCAAAAAAAAAAAATTAAAACGACCCAACGATCCGATCAATCAGAGTCTGGCACAAAATAACAAAAAAATTTAAAACGACCAAACGATCCGACCAATCAGAATCCGGCACAAAAAAAATTAAAACGACTGAACAATCCGACCAATCAGAATCCAGCAAAAAAAAGAAAAAAAAAATTTGTCATTTTTTGCTCTTCCTTTTCGATTTTTCCTTTTTTATTTCGAGGGGAAAAAAAAAAAAAGGCAGACAAAATTTTAACATTTTCCATATCATTAAAATTATATTTGCGATAATAATAACAATAATAATAATAATAATAATAATAATAATAATAAAAGCCAACGGCCATAGCGTGCTGGTCACACCGGTTCCCGTACGATCACCGAAGTTAAGCAGCATCGGGCGTGGTGCAAACTTGGATGGGTGACCGTTTGAGAACGCCACGTGCTGTTGGCTTAAAAAGAGCAAAAAAAAAAATGAGAACAAGACAAAGTAAGAACCAAAAACAAAATCTTGTTCTACTGTCGACCTGAGGCAGCTCGACGAGAACGTGAATTTCACTGCTTCTGACCCTGGCCACTCCAAAGATGTTAGTCACCGGAGCCCAGTTCAGGAGACAAATCGTTCCCATCGAAAAAGACGGACTCAGGAAGACCTTCAAGAATTGATGTGGTGCTATCTTATAATAAGTGGCACCACCGAAATTCGAGTATTTGTCCCTAAGGAATCGGGTAGAAACCTCGGATAAATACTTAAAAACTCCGATAAGAAACTGGAAAAAAAAGGGAAAAACATAAAAATCTTTTTTTTATTAAACGTACGACCTACGATATGACTTTTTCAGGTTAGAAAGAAGAAGAAAAAAAAGAAAAAGAAAAAAATTTCTCGCATACTTTTGTAAAAATATAACAAAAAAAAAGGCGCGGAAAAACTCGTTTGCAATAATCAAATTAATAAATTTTTGGACACTTCAGGTAAAAATAAAAACAAAAGAAGCAGCAGAAGAGAAAGCAGAAGAAGAAGCAGAAACGTTTTAAATTACACGTAATCGTTAATAAAATTTTATTAATTATTAATAATAAATTTTAATAATCGAGTCAAATTAAATTCGACGCTTTGTTTTTTTATTATTTTTTTTTTCACTTATTTATTTATCATAATTAATTTTTTTTTCTCTCTCCCTCCCTCCCCCCTTTTTCTCTTTTTTTTTCCACGTCGTTATTTTAACGATTTCCGTTTAGAGGTTTTTAAAAAAGTTTTGATTTAAAACGAACATTGATTTTCGAAATCGAATTTTCATAAACGGAAAAAACACTTTTGAAATTTTTAATTGTAAAAAATTTTTTTTTACTTTAATACTAAAAACTATAAAATTAAATAAATAAATAATAATGATAATAATTCATTTGAAATTTTAACAGTTTTTTAAAAAAAATTTTATAAACAATTTTTCTTTGATATTCAGTCAATTATTTCCCTAAGAAATCGGACAGAAACCTGAAATAAATACTGGAAAACTTTGACAGACAAAAAAAAAAATTTTTGTCACGTTCAAAAATTAAAATAATAATAATAATAATAATAATAAAATCAATTTGAAAAAAAAATATGGCCGCCGAATCGGTTTTGAATTCGTTAAAAAAAAATTTTAAAAAAAATTTCGGATTTTGATTAAAAAATTCAAATATTTATCATTCAACCGTTTGAAAATCAACAAAAAAAAAAAAAAAGTAAACAAATCTTATGAAACGACATTTTTTTTTTTTACCATTAATACCAACCTACCGTAAACAAAAAAAAAAAAAAATTGAAAATAACAAAGAGACGTAATTATTACGTGAAAAATAACATTTCTAAAGGATCACGTTTTTAAAAACGCGAATAAAACGCGACGTCAAACACGTCGTCATAAATAACATTTCTTTTTCTCTCTTTTTTTTTCTCCCCCCCCCCCTTCAGAAATAAATAAAATAAAAACAAAACAAACGTTGAACTACTTCGACAACAACAACAACAACAACAAAAACAAAATAAAAGGTGAGAAATATAAACACATAAACGGATACGAAACGAGAAGAAAAATAGAGAAAGAAAAAAAAAAAAAAACAAAAAAAAAGTAAAACAAATGGAATCGAATAAAAAAAAAAAAAAAGTCGTGGTACGAGAAACGAAATCTAAAAACAAATAAAAAAAAAAAAAACAAAACAAAACTTCGCTCACTCTCTAAAAGCTGGAGAAAAAAAAAAAAATTTTTTTTTTATTTTTGTTTACGGGTTTACTAAAAAAACAAAATTTAAAAACGACGGCAACCAGAAAAGGAAGTGACGATGATGGCGATGGTGCACCCGCGAAGTGGAGAATATTAAAATATTTTTTCTTAATAATTAGTCTCGGTCAATTAATTATTATAATTAAAATTTATTAAGACGCCATATTAAAAAAAAAAAAAAAACGGCCGTAAACACGATTTTACTTTTAAAACATTCGAAACCTTTACGCAAAAAAAAACGTAGTTTTCGAATACGTTAGGTTATTTTTTTTTGGAAAATTCACATAGCAGCAATCGAACGGTGAAGGGTAAAGGAAGTAAGAGGAGGAAACGGAAATGACATAAATGATTCGTTCGAATTTAAAAAAAAAAAGGATTTATTATTGTTTGTGAGAGAGTTCGTGTGATAAGGAATCATATTTTTTTTTTTTTTTAAATTACATTACGCGTTTTTTTTTTTTTCGATCGATAAATTGTTTCGAAACTTTTTAAAATAACGAAAAAAAAGAAAATTTTTTTTTCGTTTCGGATTTCATA
>NW_002987825.1:522784-531508 GCF_000006295.1 Pediculus humanus corporis
AAAAAAAAAAAAAAAACTTTTTACAAACTTATCGTAACATTCGCGCCATTCTGATGCCACGTCGTAAAAAAAAAAAAAACTAAACTAAACTTAAAATGAATTTGTCAAAACAATTCGACTCTGACACCAACATATAACAACCGTTTGCGGCGTCGGAGGTTATAATTTTCTCCTTTCCTTCCTTTGATTTTTATTTTTTTTTCTTCCTTTTTTTCGTTTCCCGTAGGAATTACAAAACCCTCTAATACGTACGATGTCCGATCTCTCTCACTATCTTTCTCTATCTCTCTCTCTATTTATATCTACACGATTTCTCGTGGGAATTGAGAATAGAATTTGAAAAACTAATTCGTCGTTCGTATTAGACGTCTTCTCTCAATTAATTAAAAAATTTTTTAACCCGTTTTTTTTTTTTTTTTTTTTTGAAATTCGTTTTTCTACTTTTTTTTCGCCTTAAAAAGTTTAAAAGATCTCTCTATCTCTCTATTTCTCTTTCTCTCTCATTCGTAACGTAATTCTGACGTTTTCATTTTTTTTTTTTTCCTATCAGCCTTACGTAAGATTGATTAGAAAATTTTTTGACAAAGCTGAAGATCAATTGATCTGCTTCGAAAAGGAAAAAAAAAAAAAAGGAAAGGAAAAATTTTCCGATATTTTTTTCCTTCGTTTATTTTTATTATAAATGTCCAAATTCAACGAAAAAAAGGAAAATTTTCTTTTTTTTTTTTTTTTTCATTCGTTATCTTTATGACATTTATTTTATTATCGAGATTTCCTCGAAAAAAAAAAAAATTATTTCTTTTTACGGCACTGATGAGACAAATTTTAAAAGCTTTCTCTCTCTCTCTCTCTCTCTCTCTCTTTGTCTCGTTGTTTACAGAGAACGTAAAAAATAAATTTAATATTTATTAAAAATTTTATACGTCACACAAACAGTTTTGCCAAATTGATAACATTAAATAAAAAAAAAAAAAAAAATCCTATTGAATAATTCGAAAAGCTAAATGCAATCGTATAGGATTTTCCCGGAGTTTTTTTTTTTTTTTCGAATAAGGTGATAAAAAAATAATTCTTTGAAAATTTCTGTTCGAGGACTCATAAATTCACTTCATTGGTTTCAATTGCCTATTAGCCACCTGCAGCAATTTCTAGAAATGTTTATAACGGTTTTCGATTGAAAAAAAAAAAAAAAGTAAATGCTATTAGTCCCACAAGAGAGAAGGGAAGAGAGGGGAATAGAAAAAAAAAATGGATGGAGTACGACAAATGTAAAAAAAGGCACGAATGAATTCTACCATTTTTTTTTTTTTTTTTTTTACGAAAACTCGTTGGAAAATTCGGAAAATATTTAATATTTTCTTTTTTCACAGTTTTATTTATTATTTTCAAAAATAAAAATAAAAAAATTATTTGTTAAAAAAGTTTTTAATTAAAATAAAAAATGAGAATGGCAGAAGGAAAAGGAACAACATTTTTCGTTTTGGCAAATTTACTTACTTTTTTTTTTTTTTTTTTTTGTTTTTAATTTTGAAAACTTTTCACATTTTATCGAACCGTTCCCCCTTCACCCCTCCCCTCTTAAGAAAAAAAAACATCATTTTACATTCTTAGAAAAAAAATGAAAAATTTCCTTTGAAAAGTAATAATGTAACAAACAGATCAGGTGCAAACAAACAAAAAAACAAAACAGATGAATGACTTTAACCGTGAAAGAATTAATAAATGTTTTTCTTTATTTATTTTTCATTGTTTTTCACCTTTCATTTGTATAAAAAAAAGGAAAAAGGGAAAAATTGGCGGGAAAAACGAAAAGGGAAATGAAAAAAAAAAAAAATGGATGAAAGCGTACGAAAAAAAAAATAAAAAAAATTGGAAAGAACTTGATGACAAAGAAAAGTCAAATCGAATTTAAAAAGTTTCATTCTCCATTTTTTTTTTCCTTTTTCTTTTTACTTTCCTTTCGTTTTTTCCTTTTTATTGCGAAATTGAGAAATTTTAGATTTTAATACATCTGAAGAAAAAAAAAGGAAAAAAGGAAAAAAGGAAAAAAAGGAAAAAAAAGGAAAAAAATTTTTCAATGTTCGAAAAAAAAAAATTGTTGACGCCCAAACTTCCACTGATTCGGTTAAATAAGAAAAGTTGTGTTAAAATAAACTTTTTCCAAGTCTTTCACTCCTTTTTTTTCCTTTCTTTTCTTTTCTTTTTTTTTCTTTTATTTTCCTTTCTTTTTTTTTCTCTCTCCCCTTAGTTCTAAAACCGAATCGACAAACAAGAAAAGTTAAAAAACAAAATTAGTCTTGTTAAAATTTCATTACAAATATACAATTTTAAAAGTTACCTTGAATTTACATATAACTTTTTATTGTGTTTAACAAGTTTTGCAAAAAAAAAAAAAAAAAGTTACACGGAATAAAATAAAAACTTTTCCCCTTTTTTTAAATGGTTTTAATTATTATTATTATTATCATCATTATTATTATTATTATTTTATTTATTTAAATATAAAAATAAAATAAAAAAAACTCTGATAAACGAAAAACTTTTATTCCGCGAATATTTATTTCTCTTTCTTTTTTTTTTCTTTCTTGTTTTAACCTCGTGAAGAATCGCATTAAAAAAAAAGAAAATTTATTATTATTATCATCATTACTATTGTTATTTTTTATTTTTATTCGATAACGATTTTTGGCGCCAGAATTTATTTATTTTTTTTATCATTTTCCTTTTTTTTTTTTTTTTTTTTTTCTTAACATTGAATTTAGTAATATAAAAAATTGAATTTTGTATCATTTTCCTTTTCGTAAGCCCTTAAATAAATTATCATCAACGTCGTGGCATCATCATCATCACCATCATTATTATTATCATTATCATTATTATTATCTAAGGCGGATAAATGCGCTCGAGTGTTCATTTTTTTTTAAATTTGAAAATTAAATCGAAAACATGAACGTATACGTGCCTATAACTTTTCTTTCGACTCAAATTCGTAATATGAAAATGAAAAATATTTGGAAAAAGATAGAAAAAAAGACATAGAGAAGAAAAGAGAGAGAAAGAGAGAGGGAAAGAAAAAAAACAGCAAAAAAGAGAAAGAGGTAGATACGTATGTAGAAAAAAAAGACAGAATAAGGAAAGAGAGATAGAGAAGAAAAGAAAAAAATACAGAGAGACATGAGAAGAGAAAGAGAGAGAAAGACAGACAGAGGGGCGGATTGAATTTGAATGATTTTAATTCTTATTTAAATAAAGTGAGAAAAATTATTTATTTAAATTTACTTTCCCGTAACGACTTACGCGCCGTTTTTTTTTACTTTTAATTTTTTAAAGGGAGGGCGTAACTGTTACATTTAAATTTTGTTTTCAAAGCAAACTGAAAAAAAAAAATAAAAATAAAACTCAATTTGAAAGTTTTAGTAAATTTACCAGATAGGGAACAGATAATAATTGACTAAGACATTTGTCGTCATTCACTCTCCCTAATTCTCTTCCATTAATGACACTTTCTCTAAGTTTAAAGGATTAGCTGGAAAAGTATCATGGAAAACTTTCTTTTTTTTTCCTTCTCTCTGTCTCTCTCTTTCTCCTATCTCTCACTCTCTCTTCAAATAATTTAAATCCAAATATTTTCTTTCATTTTTTTTTTTTTTTTTTTTTGAAAATAAGTAATTTCAAATATTTGTATTATACGCCTTTTTTCTTTCTTAAAAATTTTTTTTCCCATTTTTATCACGCGTAATGATTTTAATAATAATAATAATAATAATTTAAAAAATATTGTTACGATTGAGTCGATTTTCAAAAAAAAAAAGAAAAACGTTTTCCTTTTTTATTTATACCTGAGGTTATAAAATATTCCGTCATATTTAATTTGTCTTAATGATTATTAAAAAAAAAAAAAAAAAAGGAAAAGAAAGAAAAGGAAAGGAAAAATCTAGATAAAACTCGGCGAGAGAAGAGGGGGGGAGATAAATAAAAAAAAAAAGAGAAAGAGTAAAAGAAAAAAAAAAAAATTGATGAAACAATATGATGAACAAGTCAAAAGTTGTCATTTAGCTTGATAAAAAAAAAATAGGAAAGAAAGGGGGGATGGGATAAGGAGGAGGAGGAGGAAATGAAAAAGAGACGGAAAATTGAAGGGAAAAAAAAGGAAAAGGTCGGTGAGAGAAAACGAAAAGAAAAAAAACCTTTCGGCGAAAAAAAAAAAAACGTGAAAAGTTTTGAAGCTTTTTGTCGCAATGGATTTTTAAATGATGATGGCGTTTAACGTTTTAAATTACTTTTTCTTTTCTTTTTTTTTCATCTTCTGGAAAATTAATAAAAAAAAAAAAATTTCTTTATCATTATTATTATTAATAATAATAATAATAATGAGATTATATAAGTGCAAATTTTTTATTTTGTTACATCCTCTTCACCCCCCTCTTCCTTTTTTTCAATTAAATAAATAAACTGACTTTTGTAAAAAAAATTTTTCTTTTTTAACATTTAAATAATAATAAGTTATTATTACTATTATTATTATTATTACAATTAAATTACAAAAGTTTTTTTTTAATAATTAAATAAATAAGTAAAGATTATAACTTTGTCTCTCTCTAATTTTGGAAAATTCCATACGATAAGATTTGTTTATTGGACGATGACCGACCGATCCGACCAATCAGAATTTTTCTTTTTCTTTTTGTTTTTTTGATGACGTCAAATCGAGAATTTTAAACGAAGCATACGTAATCACTCATTATTACCCATCATTACTTAATTAATTACTTTAAATTTAATTAACGCCCCATTTTATATCAGGAGATGAAGAAAGAGAGAGAGAGAGAGAGAAAACATAAAACATAAAAAAAGGAATAAAATAATTCCTCTATGAAAATTTACAATTAAGATGAAATCGAATAATATTTGTTTTTATCGCTTATTATTATTATTATCATCATCACGAGGATTTAATTTAATATTATTGACCTGTTGCTATTATATAGTTTAAAGTTCGTTATTTTAAAATTGTATTTTACAACAACAACAACAAAAACAAAATGTCTCGACGAAAGTTTTTTTTTCCCCCTTTTTTAATTAATAACAAATAATTCAATATTATGGAATAAAAAAAAAACTTGATTTTTTTACTAAATTAAATTCTGATAGATAGTAAAAAAAAAAAAAAAAAAGGTAGTAGACAGATGATAAAACAATATTAATAATAATAATAATAATAAAGAAAACTCATTTAATATTTGCTTTTGGTTTATCAGAAATTGAAGAAAAGATAGAAAGAGCGTCGCAATTTTCATGATACGAAGTGGGATTTAGGGAAATCCCTATCATCTTTTCTTTCTCCCACAATAATTTGCCGGATAAAGTTGAAATGAATCTTATTTTATGAGTTTATTATTATTATTATTATTATTATTATTTTGTCTCAAGTTTTAAAAGCTTTTCATTTTTCTTTAAAAAAAAAAATTGAAACGATTTTTTTATTTATTAAAATTAATTATTCTTTCATAAATAAATAAATAAAAACAAGGAATAAATACTGTGTTTGTTTTGTTGTAAATATTTATATCCGGTAAAATACCAAATTAATTTACATTTTAGGTAAATACATAAATTTTTCATTTATAAACAACAAAAAATATGGAAAATGTGGGAAAAACAAAAATTTAAAGGTTGTCATGCCGATGACAACCAACCTGATTTTTTTTTTTTAAACACACGAACGTTTTGATTTACGATCCCCCCTTTAAAAATTACGACGATAAAAACAACAAATTTCGGTCCAAAAATATACAAAAAAAAAAAATTTATTAAAATTTTTAATGTTCTTCGTTTTGTATTTTTTGTTTCTCTCTTATCCCCCCCCCACATTTTTTTAAAACCTTTTATGTAACTATTTGAAAATAAAACTCGGAAAATGAACTTGAAAAAAATATTAGGAAAATTGATTCGACAATGTTCCGTGCACTTGTCGGAATTTTCAGCATTTATTTCAAATATCTACTCGATTTCTTAGAAACATGTGCTCCCACGATGACCGAAATAGTTTCCTACCCCCCCCCCCACATCCTGACTATTTCTATTTCCAAATTTCTGTATTTCAGCCTTTTGTCCGTTTCTGCTTAATAATTTACACAAATTTTCAGAATTGTCTCAGAATGATATTCGATCATCACGGTTATTTTAACTGGCACACTTCCGCCATTATTATTATTATTATCCACCATTAAACACGACAAGGCTACTTGTCGGGGTTTTTAAGTATTTATCCGAGGTTTCTACCCGATTCCTTAGGGACAAATACTCGAATTTCGGTGGTGCCACTTATTATAAGATAGCACCACATCAATTCTTGAAGGTCTTCCTGAGTCCATCTTTATTCGATGGGAACGATTTGTCTCCTGAACTGGGCTCCAGTGACTAACATCTTTGGAGTGGCCAGGGTCAGAAGCAGTGAAATTCACATTCTCGTCGAGCTGCCTCAGGTCGACAGTAGAACAAGATTTGTTTTTGGTTCTTACTTTGTCTTGTTCTCATTTTTTTTTTTTTTTTTTTTTGCTCTTTTAAGCCAACGGCACGTGGCGTTCTCAAACGGTCACCCACCCAAGTTTGCACCACGCCCAATGCTGCTTAACTTTGGTGATCGTACGGGAACCGGTGTGACCAGCACGGTATGGCCGTTGACTTTTATTATTATTATTATTATTATTATTATTATCGCATTAATTTTTAAAACTATTATTTTTTTATAAAAACCGATATACCGTGTCGAACAATACAAACGCAGAATCAATTAGTAGTAAACTTTCAAGCAATTGCTTTATCGTAAAACAAAAAGCTTTGAGCCCCCCTCCCTCCCCCGGAAAAATCAATTTTTTTAAACGATTGTAATAAAATCGATGGTCAACTTTATTATTCGCGTCATAACATAACTTTTTGTTTTGTTTGTTTTAAAATAATTATTATTAAAATTCGTTACGCTTTAATCAAAGAAATTCAAATTAATGTATAACAAAAGAGGAAAATCTAAAAACAACAAGGAGGTAATAAATTAATTAACTAACAAACAACGCGGGAATTTTAAAATCGCGATTTCAAGACATGTTATTTAACAAGTTTAATTATTATTATTATTAATATTGTTATTTAACTTCGAATGATATGAATTCGTCTGGAGTTAATTATTTATATGTTTACGTAATGAAAATTCATTATTAAAAATTAACGTACACGAAATTCTTACCGAAAAAAAAAAAAATTCTAGAATTTTATTCCACAGGTGAAAAAATTTTTTTTTTTTTCCTTTTTTTTAAGCGTAAAAAAATTTCATTAATCTCATTATTATTATCATTAACCTTTTTAAGGGAGAGCGAGGGTAAGAAAGAAGTCAAGAAATAATAAAAAAGAAAAATGTCGAACGAATGTTTTTTTGTAACAGTCACACACAAAAAGATCAAAAGTCAAATTCTATTTCCTTGTTTTCTCTCTAAGTGTTGCGTTGTTATTTACATTTACATAAATTTAAAAGTTGTAGAACCGAGTAAATTACGTTGAATTCGTGTCAAAGGTTAAAATCAAAGATGTTTTTCCCTTTTGTGAAAAATCACCCTCGAGGTATTCCGAGAATAGAAAACAACGCAAAAGTATTAAACCGAGGTGAGATCCGGTAATAATAATAATAATGATGATGCTCTCGCGCTTTTTTGTTTTCCCCACGCGTAAAAAACGTATTATTTATGTATGAAAAAAAAAAAAAAAAAAAAAAAAAAAACGTTCCCCCTGGTTTTTCACGAGATTTTTTAATATGCGCGACGACGAGTGTGACCAAATTTCAAAAAGGAAATCCCTAAAAGGATGAGAGGGGAAAAAGAACGTGCGAAATGGTGCGGGATCCCGTACAATTTTTCATTATTTTTTCATTTGAGTTTTCCGACAATTCATTCGGACTTTTGTTCCTCTCCTTCTTTTGTTTATTCATTTTTTTGTTTCTGCTGTTTTTTTTTTTTTTAAATAAAATTATTACGTTCATTATTCATTCTCTCGCGGAAAATCGCGGATAACTTTCCCTCTCGTGATTGTTTCGAAAACGAATACAACCGGATCCTTGAGAAAATATTTTAAAATCCGTTAAAATCAAACCTCCCTTCTCCCTTACCCCCCCCCAAAAAAAAAATACTGTAAAGAGATAATTAAATTTTTCCTTCTTTTTTTTTTTAATTCAGCATAAAATCTCGAAAAAATAAAATAAAATAAATAAGATTAAAACATCGGGAGAGAGAGAGAGAGAGAGGAGAGAAAAAAGAAAAAAAGTTTAAAGGGATTTAAAAAACTCACTGTTACACATTACCATTATTTTATTCTTATAAAAGGGATAACAGGGAAGAAGGGGAAGGGGAAGAGAGAGGAAAGAGGTTAACAAAAAAACAAAACGAAACACGTTGTTAAGAGAAAAAAAAAAAAAAAAAGGAGAAAAAAGATTACGTGTAATTCGATTTCATGACAAAAACCTGACTTTCACGAATGTATATATATATATATGTTATTACATCTAACGACGGTGTGCCTAAATCAAAGAAAGAAAAGAAAATTTTACTTTTTGATGGTAACGCTTTCATTTTACTCGTTTTTTAAAATTTTTTGCACGTATTTACTTTTCCGTGATATAAAAGTATTAAAACCATGTACTGAATATATATATGCCAAAAAAAAAAAAAAAAAAAATTA
>NW_002987825.1:531975-532863 GCF_000006295.1 Pediculus humanus corporis
GGGAATAAACAGAAAAAATTTTTTTAAACAAAATTTTTTTCGTATTAGTGAAAATTCAAATTGCGTTATCAATTATCAAACGTTTGAAACAACCGGAAAATATTTTTTAAAAAAAAAAAATTCACGAAAACATACGCGAATGTACGAGAAAAATGGTGACGTAAAAAAAAAACAAAAAATTTATTCGTTGCAATCCCAACACTTAACCGTAGCAAAAGTTAAAAAAAAAAAAAAAAAAAAAATACAACGTCCTCGTGTGTTTTTAAAAAAAAATTTATATCCTAGGCAAACATAAAACGTTTCATTATTATTATTATTTTTTTTTATTTTCAACACTTTTCCGCAGGTTTTAATTCATTTTTAAAAAATGTTTTCTCTCTCTCTCTCTTCAATTTTTTTTTCAACGTTTTATCCCGTAATGTTTTTTTTTTTTATTTTATTTTATTTGCGTTTTCATTACTCACAATAAAAAAAAAAAAAAAAAATTCCGTTCGAATTTAAGCTCTTTAACCATTTTTAACATTATTAATTTTTTTTTTTTTTTTTTTTGTAGAAAAGAGGAAGTGAAAGTGTTTTATTTTTTTTTTTTAAATGTTTTTCTCACGTAATACGTTATTAAATGTATTCTCTTTAAATGTTTCTCATTATCCTTTTCCTAACGTTCATTATATATACTAACTACTTCCTTAGAGTTTTAAATAAAATGAGTAAAATCAAAAGAGAAAAAATCGTTTGAGCTAAAACACACATTCCCTCAAGCTCCTTTAAAATTCACCCTGGATAACAACAAAAAGTAAAAGCTTAATTTTCCGTTTTAGAAAATTTTCCAAGCGGCAATTTCATTTAATTTAAAATTAATATTAAAAAAAAAAAAAAAAAAAAAAAAAA
>NW_002987825.1:533537-537683 GCF_000006295.1 Pediculus humanus corporis
GTCTTTAACTCATTGTCTCTCAAGACGATTTGATAAGTTTTTCCCCCTCTCCCTTAAAAAATTTTCGACTCGAGTTTCTTTATCCATTAAACGTTTGACGAAGGTAAAATGAACTGTTAAAAACAGTTTTCTCCCTTCCACCCCCTCCCACATACCAAACCAAAAAAATACATACATAAAAAATAACCTAAAAATAAAAAAAATAAAAAAAAAAAAAATGTCACCGGACGACCGAGACTTTTTTTTTTATTTTCTCGTCTCTTAGGCACTCCTATTAAATTGATCCCTTTCATTAGGAAATTTTTAAAAAGCTGTTTGGGTGACACACAGAACCCAAAACTTTTAATTTATCCCTGGAAAGTTGAAAACTTGAGAAAATTAGATTTGTTCGTTCGAACTTTTTTTTTTTTTTTTTTTACTTTTTTTTTTCCTATCCAATTTGAATTTTTTTTTTTTTTTTTTATGTTTAAGGCCCTGTAAATTTAAAAGAGAGGTTTGTTTTTACGAAAGCGATTCATTAGTGTTATTGTGGCTTCTTTTTTTTTTTTTTCGAGTATGTAAAAATAATTAAAAAACCGTAAAGTCGATTCAATATGTTTTATTATTATTATTATTATTAATATTATTATCGTACTCGATACGAATTTACATTTCGTTTCCTTTATTTAATTTTTTTTTTTTTCTGATAAAATTTCACTTTTAAGCAATAAAATGAAATTTATTAAAATTTACATTTTTCCTTCCCTCCCCCCCCCATCCTTCCCGTTACGAAATAATAAATTAGAGGGTGGGAAGGGAGAAATGGAGGGGAGGGAAAATCGGTCGAACGAACCCATAACGTAAGAAAAATTTTATAGAAATTTAAATTTTTTTTGCAACACAACAATGAAAAAAAAAAAAATATACTAAACCGAATTCGTTTTATAATTAAATTATTATTTTCCGATAATAATAATAAAAGAAAAGAAAAAAAAGGGGGGAGGGGGAAAAAGAAAATGGAAAATGATAGAGTGGAATGGAAAGAGAAATCGAAGAATGATGATGAGCAACAACAAAACCGCCCCCGTCCCCCTCTCCCTCCTCCACCTTCAACACAATTTCGCTCCTTATTTTCTTCATTCATCCTTTTTCCCCCTTTTTTCTTTTTTATTTTCTTTTATTATTATTATTAATATTATTATTATTCCTTCTATCCGAAACTTTTTATAAAAAATAATAATAATAATAATATTATTACTTCCTTTCAATTTGTTGTTGTTTAATTTCGAAAAAAAAAAAATTTTCTTTTCTTTTTTCTTTTTTTTTTTTTTTGTACGTTTAATTTAAAACGCTAATTTTTTTTTTTTTGTCTTAATTTTAACTCAAAAAGCTTTTTGAAATTTACCATTAAAAATTTTTTATTTTTTAAAATTGTTGTTTCTCCTGATGCTGTTGCTGTTGTTTCTGTTGTTATTAAAGAGCTTAATATTAATAATCTTAATTTAACATTTTAAAATTTATTTTCTATTTATAATTGTATTAATAATAATAATAATGTTATTATTTTTTTTTAAATTTTCATTTTTGACATTTTATTTTCATCACTTTTAATTCTTATGTAAAATTTTTTTTGTTTTTTTTTTTGTTTATTGAAATGATGACGTAAAGTAGTAATGATAATAATAATAATAATTACCGACGAAAAAAGGTTAAAAAATAAATTACAAAATTTTTTGTTGTGAAAATGTCTTTCCCCCCCCCCCCGACCCCATATAAATAAATAAATAAATGAAATTTTGTTTTTTTTTTTTGTTTTTTTCTTCGTCCGTTATATTTTTAACCGGAAGGAAACTCCTTTATTCGGTTCTTTTTAACTAAATTATTCGATTATACGTAATGGGGGACTTATCAGTTCCTACCGAAGGGATTAAAAACCCATCAATTGGCGGTTAAACCTTTTTTTTTTTTTTTCTGTATCCTTTTATCTATCGACAAGCAATGAGAAAATCCTTTTTAGTGAATGGACACACATTTCTTAATTAAAAAAAAAAAAAAATATGGAAAAAATGCAAAATTTTTTTAAAATAAATTTTCAATATCAATCAATATAAAAAAAAAGTAAAAAACGTAATAAACGATGACGAATGTAAAAAAAATATAAATAAATAAATTTTTTTTTTTTTTTTAATGCAAATCGCGAAAATAAAAATGCAATAAAAATAAAAAGAAGAAAATTTTTTTTTTTTTTTATCGTAAATTTTTTTTTGTATTTTTAAGGGAGGACGCACACGCGCCCTCACGCACGCACCCACGTAAAGACGTAAAAGACCCTTAAAAATATTTTTCCCTTCTCGGTACAACATATACAATTTAATTAAACCTTTTTCCTATTTTTTTTTTTTTTTATTTAATTATTCAAATTAAACTGTGATATTACATAAATTTTGAATTGAATATTTAAAATTTAAAATCTCTTTTAAAATTTTGAAAATTTTTTTATACTTGTGAAATTTTGTCGACTTTTTGAAATCTGTCATAAAAAAATTAAAAAAAAACAAATTTGTATGTGTGGCCAATAAATATGAGGGGAGAGGAGGAAGAGGGGGGCGTTCCAAAATTCAATTATTTTACTTTTCTTTCGAGTTTAAAACGTTTTTTTTTTAATAACAATATTTTTTAAATTTACCCACGTCAAAGACTATTTTTTAAAAATTATTATTATTATTATTATCACTCTTAAACACGACAAGGCTCTTATTTTTCGGGGTTTTCAAGCATTTATCCCAGGTTTCTACCCGATTTCTTAGGGACAAATACTCGAATTTCGGTGGTGCTATTTATAATATTTTCCGAAGAATGTGGGCCGTCCCACATAGTGCGATTTCCAGGATGGTTTCTTCTTTTAGGTTTATTATTATTATTATTATTTTCGTTAATTAATTTTTATTCAAATTTGATTTTGTTTTTGTTTTTCTACTCGAAATGGAAAACCCATTTTATTCATTAAACTAACAACGGGGTTCATTCACGTTATTTATTTATTTTCTTTTTTCATTGATAAAACTTCCCCCGAACCCCCATTTGAAACATAATTATGTTTTTTTTTTTCGCACGTGATCAACAACAACAACATCAGAGGGAAAATATTTTCGACTTTCGTTTCATCGATTAAAAAAAACTTAAAATCAAAAATTAAATTTAACCGAAAACAAAAAAAAAAAAAAAAAAAAAAAACAACTCGAATTTTTTTTTTTTGTTGTTGTTTAATAAAAACATTTTAATTAAAATATTTTCAAAAATTAAAAAAATATCTCCTTTAAAAACAAAATTAAGAAAAATAAAATTTAAATAAAAAAAAAAAAAAATGAGGAAAGTTTTCCGCTCATCTAAAAAGTACACAAAGGAAAAACACTTTTCTTTCCTCTTTGTTATAATAAATTTTGAAAGAATTCGTGTTATTTCGAATATATTTATAATAAGAAAAGCGGAAGTCGGAACAAAAAAAAATAAAATAAACATAAACATAAACAAAAAACGAAAAACGAAAAAGGAGAAAGAAAGCTTTATAGATTTTTTTTTTTTTAAATTTTATAAAATTACCCAACGGAAATTTTAACGGGTAAAAAAAAAAAAAAAATGGAAGATGGAGGCCCACTTAATATAAAAATTTAACCTTTTTTTTCATTATTACGATTTTGATTTTCATGGCGACGACGAGTAATAAAATGTACTCGATACTTATGATTTAATTAACAATATTTTAAAATATGGATAATTAAATTTTACTAAAAATTTAAAAGAGATGTTTAAAATTTATAAAAAAACATTTTCCAATTTCACTGTTGTGAAACTGTGGCAGGCAGGCAAACAGGCAAGCAACCAGGTTTAATTTCATTAACTCAAATAAAATAAATTAATTTTTTAGAGAGAAAGAGAGAGAGAGAGAGGGCATTCAGAAAAAGAAAAAAAAAGGATATGGTTATTTTTACCACCGTCACAATCATCATCATCATCATCATCATCAACCTCCTCTTCCTTTTACTCTCTCACTTTTCTCAATGTTTAGGACTAAACCAGAAAAACTTTCGAGAAAGATAGAGAGAGAGAGAGAGAGAGAGTCAAAAATCGAAACTAAAATAAATTTTTACCGATTAATTAGATTGTCAT
>NW_002987824.1:0-29223 GCF_000006295.1 Pediculus humanus corporis
AAATTAATAGTTTTTTTTTTTTTTTTGTTTTATGTATTATCAATACATTATTGTTTTGAGAAAAACATAACCGCCGTTTATCATGTTACGTAATTCTTATCAGTTATGATAATAAAATTATGAATTTATTATTTACGTGTACTTTTGGGGTCATCACTCGTTTCGTTATACATTTGAAAAAAAAAAATTTTTTTATACTTATTTTTATATATTTACAATTTTTTTTCCTTTTTTTTTTTTTTAGTCTAATAGAAACAAAAAAAAATTATTATTATTCGATTGTTTTAAAGGTTTTTTTTTATAAAAGCCGAAAATCAGGTTTTTTTTCTTTTTAAATCCGGAAATGGATAAAACCCTTTTTTTCGTTTGTTTAACTTCTTAAACGTTTTCTTGTTTGTTATGAAAACCCATCAAATCAAAATTTTTTTTTGCCATTGTGTTTTTTAATATTCGTTTCTTTTGTTTGTTTGTTTGTTTGTTTTTAAATAATTAATTTTTAAAATCATGGCAAATTTTTTTCATAAAAAAAAAACCTTTTTACATTTTTTTTTTTTTTTTTTGGTACCTGATTTTCCTCTGCCTTCCCATTTCTTCTCCCTTACATATAAAAAAATCTTATAAACAATATAACAAATATGAAACAATAATAATTATGACGTCACAAAATCAATATATAACATTCGATCACTTTTTTTGCTTTCGAAAAAAAAAAAATTATTAATTGAATCGGGGTGAGATGAGAAGGCGGGGTGTGGGGGGGGGGGTGAATAAAAAAGTTTATTTCGTTTGTACCCACATTTTGTTTTTTTCTATGTTTTTCTAGGTTTTTCGAGAACTTTTTTTTTTTTTAAAAAAAATTTTTTTTTAATGGCTTTTTATCTCCTGCGTGCAAGTCCGGCTTGTTTCAACAATTTAATAACTTCCAATCTTGGTATTTTTTCAGCTTCCCTATTTGCTACATGTTCTTCTCCTGGACCGAACCTGAAAACGGGAAAAAAATATTTTTATTGTTGTTTGTAAAGTTAACAAAAAAGAAAAATCAAACTCCTTTCTTTTTTTTTTATTAAAAGGAATAAATTAGGACGATACCCTCGGGATAAATAATAAAAAAAAAAAAAAAATAAGGTCGACCGATCCCCAACAGGGTTGGAACCGCAACTTTTTTTTTTTTTTTTTTTTGTTTATTTTATGGGACAGTCTAGGACATTTAAGTTAAAAAATTTTTCACGATTCGGTGATGGAGATTTAGTTATATACATACCAACTTTCCTTAGCCAAGGCTTCGGCAATTCTTGGATTTTTATAAAATGGATTGAGCAATTCTTGTGGGAGCCTGGCTTCGTGTTCGGCGTTAAGAACAACATCTTTGTGGGCGAGACCTTTGTTCGTGTGTATTGGCTCCTGTAAAATGTTTTTTTTTTCCTTAAAATTTTTTTGTTTTTTTTGTTAACACCTAATTTACATTCGTACGCGATTCGTTTTGCACTATTTTTTTTTTTTTTAATGTGATTTTTATCTACTTTTTAACCGGTTTTTAAAATAGAAGGCTACTAAAAAGGGCTAAGGCTTGGCTAAAAAAAAAAAAAAAACAACAAACGACACCACGCATTGTTTCGCCTTGAATTTTTTATTTGTTATGTTTGTCGTATTTTCCTTGAAACGTTTTCGTTCCCGAATGATTTTCTTCTTTCTTTTTCTCGTTTGTTACTTTTTTTTAAACTCGATACTCATGTTGGTTTTTTAAATTGTATGTGTCACGTGTCTCGTTGTTAAATATGAAAAAAAAAGGTTAATTTTTTTTCCCCTTTAAATCAATCAAATCACGTTCGAGATCTTAGCGATAAATTTATTTATTAAATTTAATACGGCTTCCTCATTGATGAAATAGGAATAAAAAATATAAATTTATTACTTGAAATTATAATAATAATAATATTATTATTATTTTTCTTAACTTTAAGTTAATCAAATTTATTACGAAGGTTATTAAATGTCAGTATGAATCTATCTTGTTGTAATTTTTTTTTATATTTTTTTTTATTTTTTGCTAAAATCATTGAAAGTAGAAAGTATATATATATATATATATATATTTAAATAAAATTATATAATTACGTGATGATAAGTTGGCAAAAAGGTATCAGCAGTCAGCGGTGGTGGTTGTATGGCAAATGACAAAGTTTGAGCCGGATACGTTTCTATAAATAAGGCGGAAGTTGCTCCGACCAAGAAAACGAGAATCGCAAGTGAATATTTCATTTTTGAAAAAATCCTGTAAATAAAAAAAAAAATTAAATCAACCTTTTCTCTCTTTCTTTCTCTCTCTCTTTCTTTTTCTCTTTCTCATCCTGTTTGTGTGTTATGAAAAATTCTATTCTGTACCTACACTCTACTCTCCATATGTTCGTATATTTTATTGATTTTAAAATTGTAACAAATGACTAGAAATTATGCAATTTTGAGACATTTATTATTATTATTTATCATTATCATTATTATTATTATTATTATTATTATTATTATTATTACAGATTAAGGCCTTTTGCGTCATTTAATAATAATATTAATAAAATTGAAAGTAGATTTTTTGTCTGAATTTTTTTTTTTTTTTTTTTTTGCTACGTATGAAATTCTTGAAGAGGAAAAAAAAAAAAAAGAAAAAACATTTTTCTAAACTGGTTTTCCTTTTTTTTTGTTGTTGTTGTTGGCAATAATTGAATTTTTATTCGCAGAAAAGTCTAGAAATATTGTTAAATAAAAACTTTCTAAAAATTTATATATATTTTTCTTTTATAATTTTCTTTTTGATGGGCAAAATCATTTTTTGTTTTGTGCGAATCGTAACACGAATTTTGAGACGAAAAACCGCAAAGTCGTAACGATAATTATCATTATTATTATCATCATTATTATTACTATTATCATATCGTTAATTGTAGAGAAATTGTAACGTGCGCGTTCAGAATTTTTCTTTTTTTTTTTTTACTCTACATTTAAATTACAAAAAAAAAAATTTTATTTAAAATTATGAGAAAATTTTCTACAATAACAACAATCGCTACAAAAAAGTCATCAAGGTAATTTTTTAACCTTCGTAAAATAAAAAAAACTACCGGTCACTCGATAACTACCTTAACTATCATAACACGAACGCCGCTTGTTATGATAACGCTTCGGGCAGGAAAAAAAAAATTTTTTTTTTCTTTTTTTAACACCCAATGATATGAATTTCAAACGGATGTTAAATAATAATAATAATAATAATCAATCATCGTCATCATTTTCTTTACAAATTCAAAAAGAAAAAAAAAAAAAATAATAATGGGGGAAAAAAAAGGAGAAAAAAAAAAAACGAACGCCTCGAGAAAAGTTACTTTTTTTTTTTTAATGTTTCGTTGTTTTCGTTGTTGTTGTTGTGAGCGTGAGTACAAGGTCGATTGTTAGGGTTTTTGTAATTTAAAATAAAATTATAATATAAATAAATAAAAGTATAAATATATATGTATATACTGAAATTAAAGAGTGTAAGTTACGATAAGTATAAAATTACGTCGGGGTTTTAGTTTTTTTTTTTTTAAATTAACGGTTACGAATAAAAAAAAAACATTTTAACGGTCGATTGCGTAACAATAAAAAAAAAGAATTTGGAATCACTCTGAATAAATTATTATAATTATGTTTACATTAACACGAATATAAACACATAAAAATCCTGATCGTGTTAAGAAAAAAAAACGTTTTTTAAATCACGTATACCAAAGCCAAAAACAAACATCGCCAAAAATTTATTACGTAATTATTTTTTATTTTGCGAATTGTAAAAAAAAAAAATTTTATAATATCTTATAATATCACTGTACGCAAATATATATATATATATATAATATACCTGATTCTTTTTAATATTGATAATAATAATAAAAAACAAACGTACCACAAAAAAAATTTTTTTTTTCCACCTCATTCGCGGAAGTTATTTCAACCGACAAGTATTACTCGTATAAAAAAAAAAAAAAAAAAATTAAATAATATTCAAAGCTTTAGGCAATTAGTTTATAGCTGATACTATAATTATAGACTTATTAAAATATATAATATAGAGGTACGTGGCGCGGTGTCTGTGGCGTCTACGGTGGTGGTGGTGGTGGTGGTGGCGGTGGTGCTTTATCACCTTCAAATAATCAAAATGCTAAATTTTTACGTAAATTTAAAATTTCCTGGTTTACGCGCGAAAATTTTCATCCGCATATTCCTCGCATAATTATTATTATTAGTATTAAGGGTAATTTGTGTGTAAAATGTTAAATGAATTTTTCTCGGTATTTTATTTAAATGATGTAACTTTTCAACTTAAAATAATTTTCAGAAAACCCTACCTGAACAACCAACCCTTTCGTTTATAATATATTATTTAATAATATAATTTTATATTATTAAAATTTGAAAAAAAAAAAAAAAATTCATTTTTAATTGTTTAATGGAGACACTAAATATTTTAAAAACGTTAATAATAATAATAATAATGATAATGATAATGATAATGTAAAATAGTATAAATTAATGTTTTGTTATGATTGCGAAATTAAAAAGAAAGAAAAATTATTTACGCGTGTCATTATTTATTTATTTATTTATTTATTCATTTGAATGATAATTAATTTTAATAAGTCCTTTCACGTAAAGTAATTTGTTTCGCGCGTTAATAATAATAATGACATAATTAAAAAAAAAAACAAACGTTTGTTAATAATAAATTTTTATTATTATTATTATTATTTTATTTAACGTCGAATTATGTTACTATTACGTTAATAACTATTTTTATTTATTTATTTATTATTCTTACGAATTATTATTATAAAAATTTTCCAATAAATGAGGGGGAGGAAAACAAACAACAATAAAACACTTTTTAATCACTTTTTTTTGTTGTAAAAAAAAAAACTTTTCAGCAAACAAACACGTAAAAAACACTTTTATGATAACCGAATACAACTGATAAGAACAAATCGAAATCACCTGATTTTTATTTTAAATGATGATGAAAAAAAAAGAAAAAAGAAAAGAAAAAAAGAAAACTTACACCCTGTTCGAACGTGAACACAACAAACAATAAACCTTAAAAAAATCAACCCGTATTCTTTATATAAGTGTGTGATAATAATTCTTCGATTCCAGGTCCCTACTCTAGAAACCTTGAATGGACCTCAAGGTTCGATTCCAGCTCGTTAAAAAAAAAAAAAATTTTTTTTTTTTTCTCTCCAGGTTCTCTCGATACGGTATTTTCGGTTGGTACCGCCTTCGGAAATTCCTCACTAACTCACTCATTTAATAAATAATAATAATTTTTATCCCTTCCATGTTTTTATTTTTCATCTTCTTCCTTTTGTTTTCCCTTTCTCTCTCTCTCTCATTGGGGATTTTTATTCAGTTAAAAAAAAAAAAAAATCACTAAAGTTTATTCTCATGAATTTTTATTATTATTTAAAAACTTCGATAATAAATTTTTTTTTTTAATAATATATTTATATATATGACTTTTCCAGGAAAATTAACCAACTGGAAGGAAATGCGTTTTTTATATTAACGTGTAATATGTTTTCCTGTCGTTTGTTAAAAAAAAAAAAAGTTAAAAATTTATGGTGGTTCATTTTTTTCGTTCCTTTTTTTTTTTTTTTTTTTTTTTTTCTTTTTGTAGTCCGTTTAAAAATTTAAATTTAATGAACGTGAAACCTTTTTTATTATTCGTATATTCCTTTTCAGCAAATTTTTTTTTTTTTTCGTTAACCCAGGAGAAATGCTTTTGTACTAACCTCCCCACCCGGTAGCGGGGAGAGTGTGGGAATCTGTCGAAGCCGCCACCCAACTAAAACTTTTGGACGTGTTTCATAGTGGTCTTTCCCGGAGGGAGGGGCGTTTGCGAGAGTGTAACCTGCATTTCTGCTTTAACACCCACTCGATGAAGATCCCGGAACTTTTTTTTCCTTTTTTTTTTTACCTCTTGAGAGATAGTCTCCAGTTGCTACCGTCTCTCCTGCCTCTTTTAGTAGGTTACGAGTTTCCGGAGAGAAGTTCGGGGTTGCGAATTCCGTTGAGCGTTCATCTGTCCTCCTTTCACGTTGCAGCCCTGCATTTTCTCTTTTTTCGATCGAGTGCCCAAACTCACCCCTCGAACAAGGGTCGGCGGATTCTCAATAGCTCGAAGGGGTGCTAGGGCACTTATTTCTTTACGAAGGTACAGGTCCATTCTTGCTAGGCGAGCTGAAATTGAACTCGCGACTTTTAAGGGCAGATTTTTCCCCTTTTTGGACTCAACCTGGCTACCTCGGGCTCCCCAAGGCATCCAAGTTGAAGCCGAACCCTCAGCGGACACCTAGTCAATGTGGAAAATCCAATCCCGGAATTCCCTCCCATAAAACATCCTCCACTCACCTAGCCTCCGATTAATTGAATTACAGGAATACACCACCCCACTTCCTGTTCAAAAATTTTCCTTCAACCTTTTTTTAATTTTATTATTATTATTATTATTATTTCCTAATTAAAAATAATAAAATATTATGTTAGCAAAAGGGAAATAGAATTTTTTTTTCGTGTTTCAAACCTTTTTTCACGTTGATTGAAATTTAAATTTTGTAAAATTGCGCAAAACAAAACGAAAAAAAAAATATTCTATTTAAATTATAGTTCACACGTCACAGTGACCACAAAAATTTTTTATTACAAACTTAAATTACAAAAATATTTGTTCAGGAAAGAGTGTGAGAGAGAGAAAGAGAGAGAAAGAGAAAATTAATTAAATTCTTCGGGTAATGGAAAAGAAATAAAATAAAAATAAAAAAACGCACACGCGCACGTACGCACGTACGCAAATTATATTTTTTTATAGCAGAGCAAAAAATTTTATTATTAAAAAAAACATTTCCGACGACTTTCTTTTTTTTTTCTTTCTCTCTCTTTTTTCTTCTTCTTCTGCTTCTGTTTTTTTTTTTTTACTTCATTAATCACGTAATTATTTATTTTCACTTTGAAATCTAACAACGAAAATAATAATAATAATAATAAAATTTTCTCGATGAAGCAACAAATTTTACAAAGATCGTACGTTATTATCATTATTATCATTTGACCAAAACGGTTGGTTGGTAACATAAAAGAGAAAGGTCGATTTATGAAGTGGAGATACCAACAACAAACCGACGACTAAATTTTTTTTTTTTTTTTTTTGGTTGATGTTTTTCAAATGTGAATAGTTGGAAAATTATATTTGATTGGCCTTAACGTGGGTCAAGGTTTAACAATGATACTCTCCATAGTATTTTTTATTTTATTAAACATGGCTGTCGTGTTGTAAAATGTTTTTTTTTTTTTTTTTTTATTTATGCCAAAACGTTAATAATAATATTCTTCAGGTTACTGACTTCATAAACGTTTTTAAAAAAAAAAAATCCATAATTAACTTTCACCGTTTTCTAAAAAAAAAAAAAAAATGAAAACGTTACGTCTTTTACCTAACGTCAGTCAGCGATAATAATAATAATAGTAAGTGTTAAAAAAGCATCAACACCGCCATTTTAAAATGGTTTCAAATGAGTCAATAGAAATTCGTAAAATCGAGTGTCACAAATGCTAAACGAACCTTCCCAAAAAACGAATTCCTTCCAGATACTCGGTGACCTAATTTTATTATTAAATTTTTTTTTTACTTGGTTAAATGATGGCCGCGACCTTAAATAGGCCGTACAATCACCATCGCCACCACCGCCACCGCCACCACCACCACCACAACCGCCGTCACTTTCGCACCTTGAAGGATATGAACTAGATATCGATAAAGTAAAAGCTATTAAATCACCACCGAGCTTAAAATTTAAATCGACAGAAACTAGTTTCGGGAGGGGAAATATTTTATTTACGACAATTAAATAAATATTAATGACGTATTGGGTTAAATTTATTTTATTTATATTTTCCACGCAAATTTTCAAGCAGAAGAAAAAAAATGCCATTTTCCAGTCGTAAGAAGTCTCTCGTTCAACGTCACGACGATAACGTTTTTTTTTTTTTTTTTTTTTTTTTTGAATATTTGAATTTCGTGACATTGAATGATGATTTCATAACAATCGCAACACTCGTAAATATATACATATATATATGTTCGGTAATTTCAAAACAATTGTTTAAGTTGTGACGTCATATCTGGTACGATGCCACCGTGAAAATTTCATTACTTATTATTATTATTATTGTTATTGTTAAATGCGTATAGTAGTCGCATCGGGTTTTTTTTTTTTTTTTTTTTTTCCATTTGAAAACTGTCACGATTTCGTGACTGATTTTCAATTAACTCGAATGAATATAATGTTAACAATTTAACAAGTTTTTAATAATAATAATAATAATAATTTTAAACAATGAAAACATGGGCGACGGTTTTACTATTGCATATATTATTATATTTAATATATTTTTTCATTCTGCTACTTCCGGCGTCGGGTGATCCCCGTCAATAAGATAATGGAAAATCGGTCGAAAATTACGGAAAATCCGTACGACTCTTTTAATACGAAATAAATTTTTGTTTTTTTTTTTTAGGCGCGTTTTTATTTGTTTACTCATTCATTTTTAAATTATCACGCGACGTTTTTTTTTTTTTTTTTTTTTGAATATCGCACGCCTCCTTTTCGTGGGAAAATTTTTTTTTTTTTTTTGGGCATGTAAGTCTAGTTTGTATTATTATTATTATTATTATTATTATTATTATTATTAATTTATTACCTTTTATGTTAATTTATAAAAGACAAAATATTTATATACGTCAAAATAAAATTTAATTATTATTATTTTTTTTTTTTTAATATACCGTCTGCCCCCTTTTACTTTCGGCTGGTTTGCCTTATAAATACGTCAAACTTAATTTTTGTTTTAATCAATATATTTACACACGCACACGCACCACGCACGCACGCACGTAAAAATTAATCATAACGCCTACCGGTCGAATAGAAAAAAAAAAAAAAAAAAAAAAAAATTTTTTGTTTCCTATCGAAATCGGATTCATAAATTCCTTCCGGCGGTGAATGGAATTTTTAGAACGATGAGTTTGTTTCAACTTCCGGTTTATCAAGACCTTCTTCTTCTTCTTCTTATTATTATTATTATTATTTTGAGAAGGTATTAAACGATCAATGTCGAAATGCTTTATTAGGTAAATTTTTTCTTAAATGAAATGATGTAATGGCGACGATCGATCAATGCCATACATGTCAGAACTAATTCTATCGGTTTTTTTACTTCCTATTTAATTGCCCTTTGACCTTTCGATATTTTCATTCACGAACTCGAAACGTCCTCGACTTATTTAATTATAATAATAATAATAATAATAATAATTTTGTTTTTAATAAATACGGTTAACGTATTAAAAAAAAAATAATAATAATTTTTTCATTAATCAAATCAAGACAAACAAACAAACGATTCGTGACCTTTTTATTTTTTTTTTTTTACAGGTGGTCCATGATGTGTATGTGGCACACGATACCGATACTATGAGATTAAATCTCATCAAGGTACGAATTTTTTTTTTTCTACTTTTATTTTTATGTTTATCTAATGTCAACCTTGCAAAATAAGTTCAAGATGAAATTTTTTTGTGTTCAAGTACGTGAAAACAAACGAAAACAAAAAACATTTTTTTATTAATTACGTCGTCGGATGTTTGTCGTATGTAAAAATTTAATTTTAATTTCATAAAAATTTATTTTTTCGATCGTAGTGAGTGAGTTGCTTTAGTAAAAGTTTAATCGGTTGTTTTTACGTTTGTTTGTTTGTTTGTCTGTTTGTTTGTTGTTGGCACCGTCGTCTGAGATTCGGTATTCAATGAGATTGGGTGTGGCAAAAGCGATTCCCTTGCTCTCATTTAATGGTAAAAAAAAAAAAAAACGAAGAAAAAAAAAACGTTGACCTTGAAAACGATCCTGGAAAATATTATAAGAAAAAAACGGATGATTAAAAAAAAAAAAAAAATGGAAGGTGAAGGAGTTTATTTTGGAATCTTTGTTTGTCGTGATTCGTGCTTGTTTGTTTGTTTGTTTGTTCGTATCATTAAATTTAATTTTAATCGCTTTCTTATTCGCGGATTTTTTTTTTGTTTTATCGACCACCGCCATTTTTGTTTATTTTACCTGAACTTTTAAATTTGTCAAACGAATAATTTAAATTTGCATTTCTTTTTTTTTTTTTAAATTAATTACAACCAGTTTGTAATTATCATAAAAAGTTTCAAATAGAGTCCCTGCAGCAAACCTGGAATTTTTTTTTCTTCTCCCCACCCCTTCCCACAAGATTTCTTTTATTCTCCTGAAGAAAAAACGCCTAAATGTTCAATTATCTGCCATTTTAGAATTAAATAAAAAAAAAACTTAAATATTTTTCGTACCGAATGAAAGAATCGAGTAACAAAGGTGTAGTTGTTAAAATAATAATAATAATAATAATAATAATAATAATAATAATAATAATAATAATAATAATAATAATAATAATTTGTTACGATTTAACCGGTGCGAACAACAACCTTGTCTCAATGTCATACATGCGGATCGATCGATTTTATTGATCTCAATTAGTGCAAGGCAACCAAATTAATAAAAATAAAAAAAAATAAAAAATGGGGGGCGCAAACCTTGTCTTACTAATATTTAATAAGTAATTTAATAAATTTCTTTTTTTTTTTATGATGTCATTTTAAACGTAAATTTTAGTCATTGTTTCACTACTGCTGCTACTACCACTACTACTACTACTACTACTACCACGACTACTAACAACTACAACCAATTCATTAACGACTGTTTAATTCGCAACGCGTTTAATGTTGTCCTATTTTACTTATTATTGCTTTAGCGTCGGCGTGATAACAAAATTTTTATTTTACGAATCGAATAATAATAATGATAATAATAATAATAATAATAATAATAATAATAATGATAATAATTATTTTTTCTTTCGTTTGTAATTTAAAGTTTAACAATTAGCGGGTTTTTTTGTTTTTTTCAATTTGCAATTCAATTATGAAAAATTTTTATTTTTAAGTGAAACTACCCAAAAAAAAAAAAAAAAAAACACAACTGACATTTTTTGATTTCAAAAATTTGTTTTTGTTTTAAAGTGTGACGTCACGACATTTCTATTATTTTTTTCTAATTTTATAAACCTTTCGAAACCTTTCAAATTATCATCATTATTATTATTAACTTTAAATTAATTAATGCGTTTATGTGAAATCGTTATAATTTAAAAAATTCAATCTTAAATCCGCATTTATTTTTATTTTAATTTTTTTTTTTAATGTTGGTAATAAGTATAAAAAATTTGTTTAATATTTTCTATACGTCGATCCGATAATAATAATAATAATAATAATCATCTGTCAGTCACGTAAAATTAATAGTAATAAAATTAATAAAATTTTGAACGTTTAAACGGGATTTTAATATAATTTTTTTATCGTAAAATTTAAATTTAATTTTCGCGCCATTTTTTTTTTTTTAAATCAATTTTAAATTCAAATTTTTATTTACTTTAAAAAAAAAAAAAAAAAAAAAAAAAAAAGTTTAAAGATAAATAAATAAATAAAATTTTTTTTTTTTTTATAAAATCAATAAATCGAGGAGTAGGTATGAGGAGTGACTCCTACGTGGTATTATTATTATTATTATTATTATTAACGTGTTATGTACATAAATTTTTTTTTATTTTATAATAATAATAATAATAATAATAATCATCGAGTTTTTACTAAAAAAATTTTTTTTTATTAAATGTAAATAAATAAATAAAATGGGAGAGAGACAAAAAAAAACAAAACAAACAAATTTTTAATTTTTAATTTTTTTTTGTTTGTTTGTTAAAATCGACATCATTGTTTGAATAAGTTCGAACGTATTCGCGTTTGTTTTGTTTGTTGTTCTCGTTGTTTGTCACGTTTTTGATTTTTTTGGTTTTTTTTTCAATAAAAATTTATTAATTTTGTCGGTAAATGAAACTTCATCGTGGCAACCCCCTTTTTTTTTTTTTTTAATTAATTTTAATACGCGTATGAAAAAAAAAAATTCAGGAAAATCATCAGAGTTTAAATAATAATAATAATAATAATAATAATAATAATAATAATAATAATAATATAAATATTTACCATTATAATTTAAAAAAAAGAAAAAAAAATTATGTAACTGAACAAGTTGTAAAAAAAAAAAAAATACGGAATGCCGCCATCGTATGAAAAAAAAAAAAACTTTTTTTTTATCCGTGTCATTTTCACCTTTTTTTTTTCTCTTTTCACCTGTTATTCAAATATCATTATTATTATTATTATTATTATTATTATTATTATTATTATTATCATTATGTATATTTAATTTTACGTAAAAGGTAAAAACGGTTAAGAAAAAAAAAAAAAACAAGGGTTGTTATATAGAACGAAATCTTCATCGGAATGTTGTTTTCTCTTATACGGTAAAAATTTATTTATTTCCTTTACTCGTTCGAATGTTTTTCAAAGCAGAACGCGGTTAGTCTTTTTTTTTTTTAACCGCTTTAATTAATTTTTTTTTAGTAAATTAGTTTTTTTAAAATAAATAATAGTTATAATAATAATACTTGAAAGGCTAACGTCCTCTGAATCGAGAACATTTTATAAAATTGCGTTGATTGTTTGTTGTTGTTGTTCGTCGTCCGCAAACAAAAATCAAAACAAACAAAACAAAACGAAACGAAACGAAGGTTTAAAGGTTTTCATTCGCGATGATCTAATCCGGTATTTTTTTTTTTATTACGGTAATAATAATAAAAAATTATTTTAAAAAAAAAATAATGATTTTTATATATAAAAACGTTCGAAGGTTTTTTTTACGATGATAATAATAAAAAAAATTATTATTATTATTAATTGATAACGTATTTTTTAATTTAAAAAAAAAAAAAAAAGTATGCTTCTTACCTGATATTTATTTATTTATTTATTTTATTCCTTAAATAATTTTTTCTATCGAAAAAAAAAATTAAAATTAAAAAATATACGCGGCGGTTACGTGTTTAAAAAAAAAAAAACGAAAAAACAAAAAAATTCACGTGAAATTTCGAGTTTAATACTCGACCACTTTTTGTCTTCTAGTAGTACACCATTATTCAAGTTCTTCTTCTTCTTTTTTCTTTTCTCTTTTTCTTTCTTTCTTTCTTTCTTTTTTTTTTTTTTAAACGTATACCTGGCCTTACGTATCTTTCTCCTAAAAATTTCTCTCTCACGTATTGCATAATCATTGCCTTGTTCAATTACCAGTTTACGATTGGCCTTCTTTCTCTTTTCTTATTTCTCTTTCCCTTCCTCCTCCCTCCGTTTTTTCTTCCTTCTCTCTCTCTCGTATTTTATTATTATTATCATTATTAGTATTAATAAATTCTTTATTGTATTTCGAAAAATTTGGTTTTTTGTGGATTTGAATGTGAATTTTTTTTTTTTGTAAAAATTTGATAAAAAATCTTTTTCACCGTAACTCATACAATTTTGGAGAGATGCTAATTGTGTTTTTTTTTTTTTTTTAATTAGCGTTAATTAAAATTAATTTTTTTTGTTTTTTTTTTTTACTCGAAAGCAAATGTCTGAGTAATTACGCACACGCACACGCACAAAACGCCTTTACCTAATTTTACTTTATAAATAATTAATAAAATTTTTATACTCGGAGTGTAAATTTTTCCTAAAAGAAATTAATAATACATATACATGCGTTAATAATTTTTTAAACTTTTAACAAAAAAAAAAAATTTATTAATAATTTGTCATTGAATTCGTAATGTTTGTCGCATGGTTCTTTTTAATTTATTATTATTATTATTATTTGATTGAGTTGAACAAAATACACCTGAATGCACTTTAATTAATTTATTTATTTATTTGGAATGAAAATGGTTTGAGTTTCTTATTTGGTGTTTTTTGAAATTTTCTATAAATGATCGTATTCTATCGTTTAATGGTCGTAATGCTGTATGTTTTTCTCTCGTTCAACAATTTATCTACCGAGTTTTATTTTTAAGTTTCTTTTTTGCCTGTTCATCTATGTATGCTCGTTCATTTTTTTTTCGAATTTTTAATTCTCTGCTTTTCAAATAATTGACAATTAATTTTAATTACTCTCGATAAAACTTTTCCGATTTTTAAAAATAATTTGTTGCTTTATTTCATTTACGTAACTAATTGACAAGTTGCTTAGTTGCAATTTTGTAGGCGTTTAATAATTACAAAAAATTTTAAAAAAATATATGTATATTAATATTATTATTATTATTATTATTATTATTATTATTATTATTATTATTATTATTCATGTTTTTTTTTTCGTTTCGCAATTTAAAGTTTAAGTTTTTTTTTTACTTTAAATTCATAAATAAAATAATAGTAATTTTTTTTTTCTTTTTTTGAAAAACTTTTTTTAAGAAGTTTCCCTTTTTTTTTAATGAATGATTTATTTTATTATTTAAATAAATTAAAAGTGTGACGTCACAGAAAAAACTTTTATTATTAGTATTATCGTTGTTTTGTTGTGCTTTCTCCCCCCTCCCCTTTTTAATTTTTCCTTTTTCTTTGAATTTATTGATTAAAGTTTTTTTTTTTAATATAAATATAAATAATCTAAATGATGACGAAATGAAAGAGGGTAAAATGATTTTCGTGTTTGATATTTTAAAACGGTCATTATAATTCACACCACGACAAACATTATACCATTATTATTATTATTATTATTAATGTATTTTATATTAATCTTTTATTAGTTGACAGTCACGCCTTTTTTGTTACTTTTTACATTAAAAAAAAAAAAAAAAAAAATCAGAAAAAATTTTAAATTTTTATACGAAAAACACAATTGATAGACACAATATTATGAAAACAACAAGACCGACAAGTTCGTGACTTTAGAAATGAAATTTTCGTGGATTTAGAAAAAAAAAAAAAAAATTTTTTTCGTTTTCTTTTTTGTCCACCGATAAAAAAAAAAAAAAGGAATAAAATATTAATTAATGATATCAATCGAATATATAATTTTGATTTAAAAAAAAAAAAAAATTAATGACGTAGATCAAAAAACGTAAAAATAAAAACACTTTTGCAAATAAACGTGGAACCTTTTATTACGTAATTAAAACTTTTACTTTTAATTTATTATTTCAATGTTACGGACCACGACTTTAAAAAACATTTTTTTTTTTTTTTATTTTTATTTTGTTTGCCTTTGGCAATGAAATAAATTTTTTTCTTTTATTTAATCACTTGAAACATTTCCTCAACATTTGTTAAATATTTTTAAAAACAATTGTTAATCATTTTTTAACCGTAAATAATAAATTTTATTTTATCTTACGGGGTAGTAATTAATATTACTTTTATAACCGTGTTGATAAATATTTTATTACAATCGATGGATCGATGGATCGATCGATCGATCGATCGCGTGACCTTTTTTTGATGTTTGATTTCGACAAAATTCTCTCATTTGAAATTTATTATTATTATTGTTGTTATTTTACCGTTGCGATTTTGGGCGTTTAAAAACGCGGGAAAAGTTTGTGACTTTGAAGTAGTAGTAATAATGATAATAATAATAAGTAGTTTGAAAGGGGGTTAAAAATCAAATAAAGGAATCGATTTGAATGTTTTTTTTGGAAGAGGAAAACACTGGACAAGGAAGTATAACTAACGGTTAATTTATACCCCGGGGTATATACCTCCTACCCGTAAAGTTTTAATAATTTTTTTTTTTATTTTGTTTATTCACTAACAACAACAACAATAATAATGATTTGATGACGTTGTTATTCGCTATAAAAGGGCGAATAGAAAATTACTAGGAAACGCGTAATGACTATTATATTACTTACGTAGAAAGAATTTTTTTTTTGTTTTTTTTTTTTACCCTTCATAATTTTATGGTTTGGAGTTTTTTTTTTGAAATTATTCATTACTCGTGGTAATAAAAAGTAATAGTAATAATAACAATAAATGAATGAGATTTTTTTTAAAAAATTTTTTATTACTAAAAAAAAAAAAAAAAAAAGTAATTAAAACATAAATAAATGGTATCTTATACAAATTTTACATGTAGTTTGTTTGTTTCTCGTTAAAATTTGAAAGATTATTTTATTTTATTTTTTTACGTCATTAATATAAATTATTAATTTCTTTCTTTTCGTAAAACTAAAATAAATATTTAACGATTATGATAATAATAATAATAATAATAATGAAAGAGCGTCATCATTTCTTATAAAAAATAAATTAAAGAAAAAAATCGGGTGAAAGATTGACGAATCGAACATTTTTTTTTTTTTTTAATACGGTTCGTCGTCGATGAGAGAAAAATTAATTTATTGCCATCCGGCTGGAAGTGGAGAGTAACTTTCTTCGGCGACTGGAGCTAAGATTTTACCGTGTACCGGTACGGAAGTTGGTACTCTTACAACATCGTGACTGGCACTTTTGAAAACGGTCGGTTGAGCTGTTTGAACTCTTTCGTATTTGGTCACGGGTTCGGCAACTTCGACTTCCTGAAGAGTTTCGACCGGACGGCTAACAACTACTCTTCTGGTGTTGACGCGTTCGTTGGTCGGTGCAGCAAAAGCTGGAGCTGGAGTTGCGGAAACAACTCTTCCTCTGACTCCTCCCGCGCTGATTGGAAATGGAGAAGCACTTCCGGATCTTTCAAAGCCAACTTCGGTGACTCCTCCTAATAAAAAAAAAATATTTCTCAACTGTTTTATCGACTCCATTATCAACCTTTTCTTCAAGGACGGATATTGATTTATTAATTTATTAATTTGAAATAAGTCACGACGGTGGTGGTGGTGATGGTGATGGTGGTAGATTGTAAAATTAGATCAGAAATTTTTCTCACGATTCGTATTTATTTTATGTGAAAATTCTTTCTTGGAATTTTTGTGATTTGATGGTACAAGGTCATCGTGAGTGTGATTAATTAATCTTGCAAAACTTTTGCAGTAGTCAACTCCTGTAAAAATTTCTTTCTTTTCTTTTTTTTTTTTTTTTAAAGGGCAAATACTTCTGAAAGTTTTAATTGTTAAAATTTTAAAATTGTATAATATTTTTTAAGGGCATTAAAGACATTTAAATGATAATTATATATAATTTTTTAATTTCCAAGAGTGAAAATTTAATATTTAATTAGCGGAAATGAAAACGAGATTCAATATTACCTTAAATGTATATAAATCATAATAATAATAAAAAAGTTTTATTGTCGTAATATTGGGTGTATTCAATATTGAATACGCGGGTTAAAGTTTAAAATTTATGGCAAAGTTAAGTAATGAATGTAAAAATATTTAATTACCTCTGGCGGTGAGAAGTTGAAGCAATTTTTGTTGGTTTTCGTGGTTAACTCTGGAGTTTCCGTTTGAGGCAAGGCCGGCTTCGGTCAAAGAGGTTGAGTAGCCTGGAGCGGAAGCAGAGCTGAATAAGGCTGGGGCAGCAGATGGAGCGGCGTATGTTTGATATCCGACAACTCCGTTAGATCTGAATCCACCGGCGGAGTAAGATGGAGCGGCGGTTGTGAAAGTACCTGGGGCGTAAGCGCCGCCAACAGAAAGTCCGGAAACACCGGCGGAGTGAACTTGAGCTACGACTGGAGCGGAAACGGAAACGGTTTGAGCTGGAGCAGATACGGCAACGGTTGGAGCTGGAGCGAGAGTTTGGGATGGGGAAGATACGGTGACAGATGGAGCTGGAGTAACGGCAACAGTTTGAACTGGAGCACTAGCTGGAGCGGAGTGAACTGGAGCAGGAGATACAGATACAGTTTGAGCTGGGGCAGAAACAGCAACACTTTGAGCTGGAGCAGATACGGTTAAAGTTTGAGCTGGGGCAGAATAGGAAACTCCTTGAGCTGGAGCAGAGTAAGAAACTGATTGAGCTGGGGCAGAGAAAGAAACTGATTGAGCTGGGGCAGAGAAAGAAGCTCCTTGGGCTGGAGCAGAAACGGCTACAGTTTGAGCTGGAGCAGAAACAGAAACAGTTTGGGCTGGGGCAGAGAAAGATACTCCATGGGTTGGAGCAGAAACTGAGACACCAGACACTGGAGCGGAGTAAGAGACTCCTTGAGCTGGAGCGGAAACGGAAACAGTTTGAGCTGGAGCAGAAACAGTAACAGTTTGAGCGGGGCCAGAGAAAGAGACTCCTTGAGCTGGAGCAGAGTAAGAAACTCCTTGAGTTGGTGCAGAGTAAGAAACTCCTTGAGCTGGGGCAGAGTAGGAAACTCCTTGAGCTGGGGCAGAGTAGGAAACTCCTTGAGCTGGGGCAGAGTAGGAAACTCCTTGAGCTGGGGCAGAGTAGGAAACTCCTTGAGCTGGGGCAGAGTAGGAAACTCCTTGAGCCGGACTAGCGAATGAGAATCCATGAGCTTGAGTAGAGTAAGAAACTCCTTGAGCTGGTGCAGAGTAAGAAACTCCTTGAGCTGGAGCAGAGAAAGATACTCCTTGAGCTGGAGCAGAGTAAGAAACTGATTGAGCTGGGGCAGAGAAAGAGACTCCTTGAGCTGGAGCAGAGTAAGAAACTCCTTGAGCTGGGGCGGAATAGGAAACTCCTTGAGCTGGTGCGGAATAGGAAACTCCTTGAGCTGGTGCGGAGTAAGAAACTCCTTGAGCTGGTGCAGAGTAAGAAACTCCTTGAGCTGGGGCAGCTGGAGCATAAGCTGTAGTTTGAACTGGGGCGGCTGGAGCGTAAGCGGTAGCTTGAACTGGAGCAGCTGGAGCGTAAGCAGTGCCTTGAACTGGAGCAGCTGGAGCGTAAGCAGTGCCTTGAACTGGTGCACCTGGTGGAGCTGGGGCAAAAGCACCAGAACCACCTCCGACAGTTACGGTACCAGATTGAACAGATGAAGAACCACCGCTAACAACTCCGGCGGGTCCTGAGACGGTAGAGACAGCTGGTCCAGTCGGAACAGCTACAGATTGAGAGCCGACTTGAACAGCTTCACCAGTAGCTTGAATAACAGCTGGGCCTTTTTGAGTTCTGCTCAATGGTTCATTAAGTTCGACAACGGCGGATCCGGCTGGTCTGACAACAACACGTTCTTCGATGTCGTAAAATTGTTTTTGAATAGCTGGTCGTCTAACTTCAAATCTTTGAGTTTTAACAGCTGGTCTAGCGAGATCGACAGTGTTTTGAATAACACCAGTTTGAGTGTTAACTCTAGTTACTGGAACATCAGCAACAGCAGGAACGTGTTGAACAGCCGGAATGGCAGCATATTTAGTAACAGTTGGTGCACCGTATGAAACCGAACCAGCAGCGGCAAAAGAACCTTGAGCGACTCCTGGAGGAGCAGCAAAAGTGGCAGGAGAAGCGGAAACGGTTGCCACTGGAGAAGCGGTAACGGTAGCGACTGGGGAAGCAGAAAATGCAACTGGAGCGGAAGAGGCAACAGCTCCAGAATAGCCGACTGGTCCGGCGGCTAATCCAGCGTGAAAAGATCCATCAACGTAGGTAACATCAGCCGGAGCACGAAGAGCACCCAAGTGTCCGCAGGAGGCTACGTGAGCCAAAGCTACTACAAGAAGAGCAAATTTCATTTTCTAACCTGTAAAAAAAAAAAAAAAAAAAATGAAAAAACCATCAGACATTTGAACTCGACGAACTAATAGAAACATAATTTAAATTTATTTTAATAAAAAAAATAATAAACAAATAGCATGCATGTCATCAATTTATCTTCATTATTTCACGACAAAGTCGTTTCTCGCTACGACCAGTTTAATTGATTTACGCGACAATTAATTAAAACTATTCATCCTATTATTATTTTTCGTATAAGTCGATCATTTTAAAATTTTACAATTCGGAAAAATTTTTTTTAATTTTTAAAAAATTTTATTTACTACATCGAGTTTATCTTATTCTGTAGCGCTATAAAAAATTTAATTTTTCCCCAAATAGTATCCCTATAACCTACAGCACTATATAAACCGACTTTTTTTTTTTTTGTAAAATTTCCACTATTTCAACTCACTAAAAATTAATAACAAAATACTCTATAAATATTAAAAAAGAAATAACTTATGGATTTTTTTCTAAAATTATTACTATAAAAAAAAAAAAAAATCACTTAAAAAAAATTTTTTTTAAATTCCATTTTAAATTTTATTGGTACGATCCCTTCGTTTTATTAAACAAACAAAAATATATCACCGATAGTTATTATTATTATTACAGTCAAAAATTGGATAAAACTTTTCCCGATTTTCTCACCTTATTTTTTTTGTATATTCAAAAGGTATCCACTATTTAACAATATAAATATTGTACTGATTTTATTTAAGGTACCACGTGCGGTTTATATAGTCTCAACGTGATTTCTCACGTCCTTATCCGACCCCACCCCATTTCCAGTAAATACGAAGTAGGTCCTTATTATTATTATTATTATTATTATTGTATCAGTTTGCGAAACGAGACGTGCTCTCGAACTCGATGAATATCTTTTACCTCCTCCTACTCCGAGGTATTATTGAATTTAGTCGATGAAAAGTGGTCAAAGAACGTGGAACGAGAAAGGAAAAACAAGAAAATACAATAATATCGGATAAATCCTAATTGATTTTCAAAAAAAAAAAAATTGAAAATTTTTTAAAAGAAAAAAGATGATTCGGGGAAATTTTTTCAAATCCGATTGTTCAGTTCATCGAAAAAAAAAAAATTAATAAATTTATAACAACGGGATGAGGTTTATAAGATTTAAATTTAAATTCATAATAATAATTATTATTATTATTATTTATCGTCGATGGATCCATTTAATTAAAATAAATCCGTACTCAGCGTTCGAATCTGGTGACACTACAACAAATTTCTACACAACGAAATTGCTTATTGTTTATTTAAAAGGTTTTAATCACTTCTGAAGTCAACCTTCTGAATTTGCGGCAAATTAAATTTGGTCTGCTTAATATTTTTCCAGGACCGTATCTTATTTTTAAAATCATAAATCGTATAAATTTAAATATGAAAATATAAACGGGGCGCTTTAATTTTTTTTTTGTTTTACTTTTGGGCTTTAAGGTTTGCTATTGTTTTTTTTTTATATCAATCGCATCGATACGATATAATAAACGATAATCGAAATGTTTAAAAACTAAAACAACTTTCATTATTTGATGTAAAAATCTCGTATTTCGGTATACGAAAAAAAAAAAGAAATTAAATAAAAAAATTTTTCGTAAATTTAATAATGCGGCAAAAAAATAATAATTATAATAATCTGGAGAAGTCTGGATAAATTGCTAAAGTAGTATGGAAAACTTCCTGGAGAATTCTGGAAAATTACTGAAGAAGTCTAGAGAAATTGCTGGAGTAGTTGAACGGAAAATTTCCTGGAGAACTCTGAAAAATTGCTGAAGAAGTCTGGAGAAATTGCTGGAGTAGTAAGGAAAATTTCCTGGAGAATTCTGGAAAATTGCTGAAGAAGTCTGGAGAAATTGCTAAAAAGAATTTTGAAGAATTACCTAGAAAAATTACTACAGAAGTCTAGGGGATTTTCTGGAGAATTTCGGAGAAGTCTGAAGAAATTTCCGGGAAAATTTTCTAGAAAATTCGGGGGAATTTTCTGAAGAATTTCGGAGAGGTTGATGGAGAACTCTGGAAAATACCTGGAGAATTTCCTGGAGAGTTTTGGAGAAGTCTGGAAAACTTACTAGATAATCGCCGGAATATTACTGGAGAATTCTGAATAAATTCCTACAGAAAACTTTCCTGAAGAAATTTCTGGAAAAATTCTTCTAGAGTACACTTGCCGTCGGGTTTTTAACAGAACAAGACAAATACGAATCCAGAGAGGAGTTCTTGTTCTGACAACCTTCAGTTGTTCAGTCATTGGAGCCCAATTAGGGAATAAGATGGAATCAGGGAAACTTAAAAAATTCACGTGGTATTATTTACAACGAAACCCCAATTATTATTCCCGTGGGATCAAAATGAAATTAATTCCTCAAACTCTTGCAAACACGCGACAAATTTTTATTTTTAATAAGAGTTCATTGGAAAAAATTTTTTTTTAAGAAAAAAGATAAAAGAAAAATTTACGGGTAATAAAATAAATAAATTTTCTATTGGTAATATTACGTAATGCGATAAAAAGTAATTTTTTTTTCTTTCTGGATAACAACAGGATAACGAAGTAAAAAAAAAAAAAATAATGATAATAAAAATCCTTGATAAAAAAAAAATTTTTTTGGATAGTGAAACCAGGAACAATATACGGAAAATACCCTCGACACGTACAACATTACACGTTTATTATCCGTCTGGGCGTCCTTATAAAAAAAAAAAAAAATATTAAATCCTATACAACCAACGACAACAAACAACAACAAAAATTAACTCGCACGACAAGCAAACAAACAAAAAAAAAAATTAAATAAAACACGATGAATTGAATGAAAATGACACGCGGTTATAAATTTAAAAAAAAAAAAAAATTTATTCTTACATAAATTTGTCAAATCGAAATTAATAAATTATTTATTTATTTATTTACTTAATAATAATAATAAAGGGTCCTTAATCTAATATTAAATGCCTTAAAGTCTCGTGGGTCGTTTATTCACCGCCAAGTTTAATAAATTAAAAAAAAAAAAAAAAACGAAAAATCTAAAAATCAATAACCGACCTTATATATTTCGTTAACGTATTTAAATAAGTAACAAAATAATAATAATAAAATTACTATTTTATTACGGGTAAGTTTTCACGTCGACGGATGAGAATAAACAAATTTTTTTTTTTTTAAATTTTGTAATGCATTAAAAAAAAAAAAAACACAAATTCAAAAATAAGAAGAATTATTATCATTTTATTACCGTGGGCGAAAAAACGCCCGTTTTTTATTATCATTATTATTAATATTATTTCATCATATAAATTAAATAATGCATGTTCGTATTTACGTATGCGTATGTGTTGGTTTATTTTTAACCGGGTCGTATTATTATTATTGTTATTATTATTATTAATATTATTTCACGAGTTATCGTAATTTATTACACCAAATTTTGTTTTTTTCCCAAAAATTTTCCGTTTCTGTAATAGAAAACCAAAAAAAAAAAAAAAAAAACCGGAAAGTCGTAGGGTTTGTAATAATTTGTAATAATATGTTTATCAATTTTATCAATGACTTTGACGTCATTGTTTTCATTTTATTAAAGCTAACGGATCGGTAATAATTTAATAGTTTGAACTAATTTAAACACATTTTAATTTTATTTTAATTATGAAATACTATCACTACCATTACTACTACTACTACTACTATTGCTAATACTACTACTACTACTAAAAAAATAATAATAATAATAATGATAAATTCGATGGTGATTCGATATTATTATTATTAGTAAAAAAAAATGATTTAACATCTCAAAATTTTCTTTTCTTTTTTTAATGGGAGAATTTGTTTTATGATGGGATTTGTTTTATGATGGGATTTGTTTTTATTTTTTTTATAAATTTTTTGATGAGGTGATTTTGATAAGAGAGGAAAATGTTAGGAAAATGAGAAAAAAATATTTTTCGGATTTTTTTTTTTTTTTATACAAAGAAAATCCAATAAATTTTTTTCCTTTTTTTTTGTTTTTAAACTTGAGGAAAATTCGAAATCGACATTTGATTTATAAGTTATTATTATTATTATTGAGGAATTATATATGGCGTTGTAATTTAGTGGAGGAAAAGTGGGGAAGAGAGGGAAAAATTATGTTTTTTAGTAGGTGAAAAAATAATAGAAATAATAGAAAATTTATTAAAGTAAGAAAAGTTTAAAAAAAGTTTTAAATCGAAGAACGTAGACGAAAATATCGAAATGATAAGAAAATTTTTTTTTCTTTCCTTTTTTTGTTATTTCGATAAGAAATTTATTACTCTACTATAACGTTTTGTAGTTTCCGTAAATTTACTTTTGTGAAGAAAAAAAAAAAAACTATATATATTTTAACTTTTTATTTTTATATAAAAATATTTTCCGTTCGTTTTTCTTCCTGTTTTTATTGCCAAAAATTTCTTTCTTTCTTTTTTTTTTTTTTTTTTTTTTACACAACAACAACAACAACCCCAAAACATAAATTATGTAATTTTTAACCCATATTTTCATTTGTTTGTTTGTTTGTTTTTGAATACTGACACAATTAATGTTTTTTCGACAATTTTTTTTGGGTGTTTTTTATAACATAAAATTGTCAGGTTGTAAAGTTATAAAAAACAAAACAAAATTTTATTCTAACCACACTTTCTCAAATTTTATTCTACTTTAAAATTTATATGTAAAGTTTTTTTTGTTTTCTGTAAAAAAAAATTACAAATATGAAACGTGTCGAAGTGTTAAGTTGTTGTAATTCCACCCCCTCGCTTCTCCCCCCTTTCCGCTTTATTGTTTTTTATTACGTAATATTAGATTTTTTTTTTTGCGTATTTTCTTTTCAACTTTTTATGTTTTTTTTTTTTTTTAAATTTTTTTTTTTTTTTTTTGGTTGTTCTACCATCGATTTATTAAACTTATTAAAATGATGATAATTTATTTAATTATTATTATTACTATTACCATTCGGTAATTTATTAATGAGTAATAATTTTATTATTATTATTATTGCTTTATAAGGTGCAATAAAATGTAAAAAAAGAAAAAAAAAATTCTCGTAAACTTTTTCACATTTCCCGGAAAACATAAAACAAAAAAAAAAAAAAATCAATGTTTTATATTATTACTCATATTATTCAGTATTATTATTATTATTATTATTATTGTGGTTGTTGTTGTTGTTGTTTTTGTTGTATTTTTAACGAAATAAAAATTCCTGATAAAATTTAAGTGAGGACATTGAATGAATGAGTCAGAAATCCATTTAAAGTAATTTAAAATTTTTTTTTTTTTTTTTTTTTTGGTTTCTCCAGGGTAAATTTTTTTTTTTTGTTATGGAAAAAAATTACAAATCGTGGACAAACAAACATTTAATGTTTGTTAATAATTGTAAAAAAAAAATTAAATAAATAAAGAAAAAGAAAAATTATTAATAATAATTAGGTCATTGACATAAATAATATATATTAACAAACAATTTTATATACATTATTATTATTATTATTATTATTTTCTTTTGTTTTGTTTTTCATCGTCGATGGTTTTATTATTATTATTATTATCATTTTTAAACACGACAAGATTTTTATTTGTCGGGATTTTTAAACATTTATTCCAAGTCTTTACCCGATTCCATAGTTCTGCTGCTGCTTTCGAAAATGTGGGCCGTCCCACATAGTGCGATTTACTGGATGGTTTCTTCTTTTAAAATCTTCTTTAAATTTCCTTTTATTGAATGTGGCATCATGGCTCCCAGGGCTGCTCCCACGATGATCGGAATAGTTTTTGTTTTTGTTCCCTACATCCTGGCTATTTCAGCCTTTTGTCTGCTTCTCGGCAGATATTCCAACAAAATAAATAGACAAATTTTATTGTGCCTCTCCAGATATTCATGTTTTGCCAATATCGGGCAACCGGAAATTAAGTGATCGGCTGTTTCCGACTGCGATTGACAAATTCGACACATGTCATCTTACCTTCTCATAGTTATGAGTCCACAGTGCTTGGTCTTGTGCAGCTGCAATAAACGCTTCTCTTTCAACCTTTAACTTACCACGCCTGAACCAGTTGTGCGTGTTTTTTTTGTTAATGTTGTCTGAAGCGTTTACTCTTTTTAGATGTTGCCCAAGCAACTTTTTCTGTTCCCATTCGCTCTTCAGTTTTCTTTGGGATTGGGCTTTGCTATTATAATTTGTTTATTATTATTATTTATTTATTTATTTAAACATCCTAGTAATCAATCGTATCGATAAAAAAAAAATTATTGATAAAATGGAATTTATTAAGTAATAAATATGTATAGATTGAGTATTTACTTTCAAAAGCAGCAGCTTCTCAGCCTTGAAAATAAGTAAAAAGTTTTTTTTTTTTTTTTTTTTTTTTACTTAGCAGAAGAAAAAAAATTACCATTTTTATTTAGAATAAATTTTTCTTTGCTTAAAAAAAAAAAAAAAAGATTTCACACGGTAACGCGTTCTCCATGTTTTTTTTTTTTGGTTCGGTTTGTTGTTGTTGTTGTGGTTGTTGTCTGTTTCCACATTAAGTTTATTTTTAAACGAAGGAAAGATTTTTTTTTTTTTTTTTTTTTTTTAATACGGTTACGTCCGCGTGTGTGTCGTGTATGCCTCGGGGAAGGATTTTGCTCGTTTGTTGTTAAATATAGTGCCGCCCCCCTCTCTGACTCCCCGTCTGACTCCCTGCCAATATCAAGCTGGATCCGCCTCGTCGTCTGTAAATTGCATAACAAAAACAAAAAAAAAAAAATCATTTACCAATTTTTTTTCGTCAGTGTTTGATTTTTTTTTTGTTTCTGTTGACCTAGATAACCTCGTGACCCGACGACGGGTCACGACTACTACTACTACTACTACTACTACTACCATTCGAATTTCGTGAAAATTTGTTTGTTTTTTTATTTACACGTGTGTAATTATTATTATTATTATTTTAGACTTTTACGAAAATTCGTTATCTCTTCGCGCCATCAAAAAAAAAAAAAAAAAACGTTTTTTAATATTAATAATGGAAATAATTGTGGGGTTTGAATTTTTTTTTGGAAAACGTGTCGCATATATTTTGATCATTTCCGGTTTTTTTTTTATTTTCACCCACTGCCCCCCGGCCCCCGCCAACAGTTAACGTTAACAACAATTCCGTTGCGAATTTTATTAAAAAATGAGTCAAAATATTTTTTTATTTTCTCGACAGATGGTTTTCTTTGTTCTTTTTATTTTTTTTTATTGCTTTTTACATCAAAAATAGAAGAACCTTTTACGGGGGGGGGGGTTGTTTGTTATAATTATATTGTCATTTTTTCGCCATTTTGTTTTCTTTCTTTCACCAAATAAAAAAAAAAAAAAAAAAAACGGTTCGTTATTTTTTATTTTATTCCATCGTAAAATTTTGCATTTTTCTCTCTCTCTCTCTCTCTCTCTCTCTCTGTCATCTCTTTTTTTTTAAACGAAACTGGAATCTAAAGGCGGACGAGTGTGTTTGTTTGGGTTTTTTTGGTGTGATCCCGTTTTTAAAAAAATTTTTTTTTTTTTTTTCATTTTCAATGTATAAAATAATCACGATTTATTTTTTTTTTTTAAATTAATTAATTAAATAAATAATTATTATGCATAATTTTTTTTTTTATTAATTATAACCGTCGTTAACATGTTTTTCTCTCTCTCTCTCTCTCTCTCTCTCTCTCTCTCTCTTATCACACCTCGTTAATACTTTGCACGTTTTTAATTTTTAAATAAATAAATAAATTTTTATTATTATTCGTATTCGTGTTACGATAATCCCAATTGGAATTCGTAAGAGAAAAAAATCAATAACTATTAACAATGAAATAAATTTTATTGATCGATCGGAAAAAAAAAAAATTAATAAAATGCTATTAATCTTATAGACACAATAAGGTTAACAACCTTTAGGCAACGATAAGAAAAAAAAATTTTGACATAATTTTATAAATTTGCATATAAATGGAAACAAAAAAAAATTTGTTGGAGGGGGTAGGGGGTGGATTTGGGAGGTTGGGAAGGGGTGAGAAAAAATTTTTTTTTTTAATTTTTAAACGCTGCGTATATTCAAGTTTAAAACATTATTATCAATATTATTATTAATATTATCGAATCGTGCGTGAAAAATGAATTAATTAATTAATAAATTATTAATTTTAATTATTAATAATACGATTACATAAATAATAAATAAATAAATAAAACGAATTCGTTCGAATAAAAATTGGAAATTTGAAATTTAACCTAAAAATTTTAAAATTGATCAATTTTTTTTTTCTTTTTTTTTTTTTTTTTTTATTGTAATCCGTGAGTGTCGTGTTTGGAATAAATATTATTATTATTATTTGTTTTGTTTTTAATCCGAAAAACTTATTAAATGTTATGTAAACAATAAAAAATAACCCAATAATAATAATAACAATAATTTTGAAATACGAATACAATGTAATAATAATAAGTAAATAGATCAGTTTTAAAAAATAATAATAATAATAATAATAATTTTTTTAATCGCGTTGTTCCAATTAAAATTATTATTATCATTATTATCATTATTATTATTATTGATATTGATATTACATTTTTAATAATTTCGATGGAATTTTGTGGTTAAAAATTAATAATAATAATTCGTCACGTTCGAAATCTCGTTAAAATAAATAAATAAATAAACGGGGGAAAAAATTATTAAATTTTATTAATTTATTTATTGATTTTATTTTTTTTAATAATTTTTTTTTGTAAAAATATATTTTAAAAAATCAATAAATCAATAAAAGTAGGGGGAAAAAAAACAAAATTTCGAAACCGAAATCGAAAAAAAAAAAATTTATTTTCGGAATTATTTTTATTATTATTATTATTATTACTATTATCATTATCATTACGAGCAACCTTTTTTTTTTTTTAATGCTTAGCTTTTCGTTATTTCATTTAACACGAATCGATTCTTCAATTCATTCACCCGATAAAAATAAAAAATTATTTCATTCGATCATTCTTGAATCGATCGACTACTACTTAAAATAAATACGGGTGACCTTCAATTACCCTTTTGTGTGACCTTTTCCATATCGTCCGGGATTTAACTTTTATGATAGGCTAAAAAAAAAGGATCGAGATTTTCGAATCGAAAACCGGGGGGGGGGGTTTCATTTGTTTTCATGAACTAGATCGTGCATTATTTTTTTAAAAAATAAATATTATATTTAACTTATGACCATTATTATTATTATTATTATAACTGTCCTCAATTTTAAAGGTTTTATACTTTCCCAAAAATTATTTTTCTTTTATAAAAATATATTAATAATAATGATAATAATGGTATAATTATTTTATTGAAAAGTTTCGAGAGAAAACTTTTTATATCATTATTATTATTTAATAAATAATAAACAAACAAAAACAAACAAACAAACAAACAACAACAGACGTTACAATGAAAGATTTAATGAACCATAAAATAAAAAGTTTTTTTTTAAATAAAAATTTAATTTACTTAATAT
>NW_002987824.1:29534-38920 GCF_000006295.1 Pediculus humanus corporis
GCACGAGTTTGACACCATATACCATCGCCCCCTCTTCCTCATTCGAACGATATCAATTTCAAAATGATAAAAAAAAAATTGTAATGTAAAAATCGATAAATTATATTATTATTTCTTAATTTGAAAAAAAAAAAACGCGGAGTCGCCGCCATTTTATTATACCTGCAAGAATTATGACGTCCGTAATGAAAAAAAAAAAAAATTCCATACCAAAAATATTCCGTTTGTTAATTAATATATGTATTAAACAATTTTTAAATTTATTACGTAATAAAAGTAATTTTAAAATTTTATTTAACGAATCAAAAAGAAAAAGAAACCCCCCCCCCAAAAAAAAAAAAAACGTGTCAAAAGTTAATAATATTCGTTCTTAAGGTTTTTTTTTTTTTTTTTGTTAACGGTCACGATTAGAAATGGTCGTCGTGTTTTTTTTTTTTTTTTTAAATCTGTCATTCAAAACTGACACCAACCACCAATTTCAGGTTTTATCGGCTGGCTGCTTTATTATTTTTCTCAAAAAATGAAAAAATGATATTAAAAACCTTGATATTTTTATTTAAATCCCTCCCCTCCCCCCCCGAAAAAAGAAAAAATTTTCTTTTTAATTATAGGCCGAATTTTTTGGTATTGTCCTCGGTAAAATTATTATTATTAATATTTTTTTTACTCTCTTGTGAAATTCAATAATATTAATAATAATAATAAAAGAAGTTTAATAAATTATATATATGTATATTATTATATGTTTTTTTTTTTTTTTTTTAATCAAAATGGTCCGAGAAAAATTTTTTTTTTTGGGGGGGGCAATAAATAATGAATATTAGATCAAATTAATTTGACGCTTTGGTCACGAATAAAAAAAAAAAAGTGGTAGTAGGCATTTTGGCTAACGGAAAAATTTTTAAGTCAGGGTGTTTTTTTTTAAATTTTTTTTATGAATTTAAATATGTATATATTTTATTCGTCGTGTAAATAGAAATAATGTTTAATTGTCGGGACTATCTGACGTTACGTTTAGGTATGTGTACGAACCTGACCCGGCGTCCTCCTCATACGATTTGTTTACCTTGTAAAGGACAAAGTGCGAGAAGTTATGATAAAAGTTGATATAATTTATGGTTTTTTTTTTTTTTTTTTTGACGCACGCATTTGATTTGCGATCGTTTTTTAATAATAATAATATTAATAATAATGGGAAACTTCACGCGTGTGAATTCTTTGCGTTTTTTTTTTTTTAATTAAATGCGATTGGGTTTAAATGAAAATTGTCGTCTCGTTGCTCTCTCTCTCTTGTATGACAATTTTTTTTTTTTTTTTATCGCGTAGGAAAAAATGATGGGAAAATGAAAATTACAGACATTTTTTTTTTTTTTTTTTGGTGTGATATCCATCAAAGGAACGACCGACGACGACCGACGACATCTTGGGTGTGACCGATACTGGATGACCCTGTTCTTATTACCGCTTCTCCTGATTTTGTTAAGAAATCAATGACGAGTTGTTATAAATAAAGGGTTCAGAGGCGTGGTGGTGGTGGTCACACTACTAATAATACTCCCACCGACACCTGAAAAAAGAAAATTATTATTATTATTATTATTAATATCATTTTCGGGTGCTCTTACGAGGCAACGAATTTTTTTCTTTTAAAAAAAATCCTATTTATTATTAGTATTTAAAATAGAAAAAAAGGTTTCCCCCCCCTCAATTATTTACCACTTACCTCTTTGAATGTTTTATTTTTATCGATATTGATCAATATTATCTTTTATTGACGTAACAAATTATTATAATAACCAGTTTTACAAAAAAAAAAAAAAAAAAAAAAAAAAATTTTTTTCATTCAATGCATTTATTTATTTGAACTTCCTGTGGGTGCGGTGGTTGTGTTATTTTACCGGTTTTTCTTACACGAAAAAAAAAAAAAACCCTAATAAGTATTTTTTAATTATAATACGACAAAAAAAAAACGTGAGATTCGGATTCTCACATATGTCCCGGAAAATTTTTTTATCGTGAATAATTTAAAAAAAATTTTCATTATAGTTTTTTAATAATAATAATAATGATAATATATTTTTTTGCATAAAATTTCGTCTTATCAACCGATGAATGAGAGACGATAGAAAATTATTTGAATTTATAGAATGTTAAAAAATGATTAAATAAATTTTAAATTATTACACTTTATTATTATTATTATTTTCGATCGTGATTAATTGAATATTATTATTAATATTTATTATAATAATCGTCAGGCGTGAAAATGTTATTATTATTATACGTAGGTTTTGGGTTTTAATATAAAACATATATTTTGTCATTTGTTAAAATTGTTCAGAATCAAACCTTTTATTAAAAATTATTTTGAAATAAATTTTTCAATTTGGATACAAGGTCAATCACAATAACAATCGGAAACCACACCGATCGTCATTTAATTTCCGGTTATACGATGTCGGTTAAAACATAAAAGGTGCTGAAAGAAAAAAATTTGAAAATACGTCTCGTCCATTGATTATGGAATGCAAGGATTAGACAAAAAACAGGTACAATCATATTCCGGTTACGACAGCGAGTCCAAACACGGTTCGGTATGATGACAGAATTGTGGCAGGCAACAAACCGGATATTATACCGAGACATGATTTTTAAAAATGGTGTAAATTAATAAAAATATTTCCACGAATGTCGGGAAAAAAAGCACCGAAGTTTAAAAAGACTGAAATAATAGGAATTTCAAAATAGCCATTATGTTGGAAATAAAAAATAAAAATTCTGGTCATTATAGAAGGACTAAAACCAGTGGAAAGCCCTTTTTAACGAAAATAATAATAATAATAATAATAATACGAAAATTGGTGGGCGTTACGGGAAACGGACCACATTCTTTGGAAGTTATTATTAATAATATTACAAATATTAAATCACTTATTACTAATTGAAAGACTTGAAAACGAATGCTGAAAAATATCGACAAAAAATAAATATAATCTAAAGGAATCTGAAGAAATTTCTGGAGATTAGCTGGAGAAATCTGGAAAACTGCTGGAGAAGTCAAAAAATGGAAATAAAATTGAAAAAAAAAAAAAAAAATTTTTTATCTTATAGAGTTTTACAGGTAGTAGCAGTAGTAGTTGTTCTGGACAAAAAAAAAGTGATCGAACGTAATTTGGCAGAACCTGGAATGACTAAACAATGACTAATATCCGGGATTTAAGGAAACCTTGGGATATTATATAGGACTTATTTGTGAATATAAAGAATGAATGAAAAAAAAAAAAAGAAAAAAGAAAAATCTGGAATATTTTTCACATAACCCGAGGGTAAAATTATTTTTATCCTGAATGTTGTTACCATTCTTATCATCGATTTCACATTTACTCCGCGATAAAAAAAAAATTTAAATCAAACCGTAAAATATTTTATCCAGATTTAACTGGAGTGAAAATTTTTTTTTTGTTTACCACTCTCCTCGTTTTTAACACAAATGGTGATGATAATAATAATAATAATAATAATAATAATAATAATAATAATAATAATTTTTTTCACGCATTTTTTGTCCAAAAAAAATTTCTGTCTCAGAAAAAACCCTGAACTTAAACGAAATTGGGCGTAACTTTTTTTCTCACATGCATTAGTGAAAATAATTAAATATTATCCAGTTTAATTTTTTGAATACATATATGTACGATATACATAAATATTTATGTACATAAATATCTATTTGTACATAAATATTACGAAAAAAAAAAAAATAGAGAAAAAGAAAGAAAGAAAGAAAGAAAGAAAAAAGTTTTCTCATAACCTTTTAATACGCGTATTTTATTATTACTTTCGCTTAACTCGAATTAATAATTTTTTTGGTAAAAAAAATAAAACGGGTGATGAAATAATAATTAATAACAAATTTATTATTATTATTATTATTATTATTATTATTATTATTATTAATTTAATTTAATAAATAATTTTTTTTATATTTATTATTTGATTTGTGTTTTTGCTATTTAAATATTTTGTTACTACACGAGAATTTGCCATATTTAAACATTTCATTCAAAAGAAAATTTATTTTTGGGGGGTGGGGAAATTGGCAACGTTGTATTGTGTTCATGATCACCAATATATATATATATATCAATTATTATTATTATTTTGATTATTATCGTTGTTGTATGATACTTGTACCAGAAAAGTAAAAAGTTGATAAACAATTTTCAATATCTGGAAAAGGAAACATCAAATTTTTTTCTCTAATGAATTTTTTAATAATAATAATAATAATAATATTTTATCGAGTATGCGTACGTACCTGAAAATAAGTATGACGATTAATTCTAAAACAAGAGAAACCTTTTAAAATCAACGGTTTCGACGTTCTTATTATAATGGTTAAAAAATTATTTTTCATCCACGTGGGAAATAAAAACCAATTTCGTTCGAAAGCGTCGCCGAACAAATTCGAACTCTTTAAAAAAAATAAAAAATTTTTTTATTTAAAAAATAATAATAATAATAATTTATGTGTAAATGTCTTCTGCTGCTATTATTACCAAATCATCCAAATCGTTACCGATTTTACACCAAATAAAAAGTGACAGGGAAACACTCGTGGCAACAAACGGTAAATAAATGTGACTGAAACCGATTTTAACCTACGTGACAAAAAAAAAAAAAAAAAAAAAAAAAGAAAAAAATTACTCTCGTTAATTACGGTAATAAAAACAACAACGAAAAAAAAATTACTCTTATAATTAATTACTTTAGCGACGTGAAAAGCAATAAAACAAACGTAATAAGCCACCAAAACTAATTGCATTGAATTTATCGGTGCGAACAAATCGTGAACTTCGTTAAAAAACCTATAAATAAAATGAAAAATTAATAAATATCACGACACGACGTTAATTAATTAATTAATTAATTAATTAATTAATTAATTAATTAATTAATAATTTATTAATTGATCGATTACGATGATGAACGATGATGTCATCAATCAATCAATAATTTTTTTAAAACGATTAATTTGTATTATTTAACCTTATTAATTGTTTGTGATGTAAAATCCAAATTTTCATTTTTTCTTCGAATTTATTTAATTTAGTATTAATATTATCATTATCATTACCGTTGTGGGAAAATTTATTTATTTTAAATTTTTTATATTCATGAATTAAATTTTTCTCGTACGAATTTTTATCATTATTATCGCAAACGGTTACGAATGTTTCCGCGATAATTGTTGAGAAAACATTTTTCAAATAATCGAGTTGCATCGATATGGATGATAGTATTATTATTATCACGCTGTCCATGGATGCGACTCTGGAAAAAAATTTAATTTTTTTCAAAAACATTTTTTCGTCATAATCGAACGATTACGAAACCCGAAATTTTTTTTTTTTTTTGTTAATGTTTATACGTGCCGCCATTTTGTTTTAAATTTTTTACTTACGATAAACAAGCGAAAAAAACTCTTAGCACGTGCAAAATAATACATATTTCGGTACCGGGTGATTTATCTATGTACAAAAGTTTAACGACGAATTCTAAATTTTGTTTTTTAGAAAAAATCAACGGGACGACGTAAATTAAAACGGCGAAAAAATTTAACAAATAAAGCGTGAAAACCATTTTGAAATTAACGATTTTTGATTCTTTCATTTTATCCTGTAAATAATTTTAAAAAAAATTATTATTATTATTATTATTATTATTGTTTAAACTCACCTCGGAATTTATTTCACAATTAAATTTTTTTTTTTTTTTTTTTTTACCTCTCTTATGTCGGAATGTAAATTTTTTTTAAACGACGAATCCCACAAATCGATTAATTTTTCGATTTTTTTCGATTTGACGTAAAAAAAAATCAATTTAATTAAATAAATGGCGTTTATCGTTATCGAACGAAACAACCCCATTTTTTTAAAAGTTGATACGCGGGTGGAAAATAAATATGGCAGAAGTAAAGAGCAGTAAAGAAATATCAATATCACGGCTAAAGTCGACCATATTTTAAACGGCCAAATAATCCATTTGTTATCCGTTAATTTTTCGACGCTTTTAAAATATAAACCCGTGAAATTACAAAAATATATGAAAAAACTGTAATTTTTCCGAAATGATGATGATGATGATGACATATCGAAAATCTAAAGCGAAATGTTATAAATTAAAATAAAGATTTAAAAAAAAAAAAAAAAAAGTTTTATAATAATTATTATTTTTGATATTGTTTGTCTCTTTGTTTTTGTTTTCTAATGATTACGTGTCAGCATTGCAAAAAAAAAACAAAAAAAAAAACTTTTAAATTTTTTTTTCTTTTTTTTTTTTTTTGTTAAATGATGGGTTTTTGTTATTATTATTATTATTGATTTTGACGTTACATGTAAATATAAAAAGTTTTTTCTAACTAAAAAAAAATAATGGGGTTCGGTTATAATAATATGTATATTGTAATGTTCTTCGATTTATTTTTCTTTGCTTGTCTTTCCTTCTTTCTTCTATCTGGGTCTCCGTTTTCGGTGATGATTACTCCAACGTGTGTCTGAGTACACTTGTCGTAGAGAAGAAGAAGAATTGAGTATTTCTTATACTCATCTGTAGCAAGCAAGATATTCTTCTCAATTGGTTTGAGTTATTATTGAAGGTCGTTCGTAAACAATGCCGAGGAACTTCACGATCACTGCACTATGTTGATGATGAATGAATGGTACCAAAATTTGATGGATGGACGAAGAACCGTTTCTTCAGGAGTCTTCTCCACCTCTTTTTATATGTCTCATTCATTGTTACTTTAATCGCAATAAGAGCTCTAACAATAAAAACACAAAGGAAAAAATCTTTTGGAAGGTTCGCTGTTCTATTTTTTATTTCGAGTACCCATTGCTACTATTATGATACCCATTGTTACTGTTTTTTGGTGTTTATAACGTCTATAAATGTTTTCGTGAATAAATAATTGAGGACGGGAACATAACAATATATTTATTTATTTATAATTATTTATTTTAATATTTAATTTAAAAAAAAAAGAATCGAATGAGTTTATTATTATGGTCACTCTTAAACATGACAGCATTTTTATTTGTCGTGGTTTTTTAGCATTTATTCCAGGTTTCTACCCGACGATTCCTTAGGGACAAATATTCGAATTTCGTTGGTGCTATTTATAATATTTTCCGAAGAATGTGGGCCGTCCCACATAGTGCGATTTCCTGGTTTGAATGGTTTCTTCTTTTAGTTTCTTTAAAATCTTCTTTAAATTTCCTTTCATTGAATGTGGCATTATTATTATTATCGTTATGAATGTGTAAAATAAATACTTTAATTGATTAATATTGATTTTCTACTCGCTTTTATTAACCTGTAAAATTACTATCATATTTATAATAAAATAATTCAAAGTTTTAAATGAAATATTTTTAATAACATTGTTGGTTGTTTGGTTGGTCGGTTGTTGTGCTTATTAAATTTTTTTTTTTCGTTTGTTTAAAATAAATTAAACTGAACTTTAAAAAAAAAAATTTTTGTAGTATTTTTTATTATGCAATAATAAATAATGTTACAAAAGGAAACTTATGAATGAATGAATGAATGCATTTTAACGTATTTCCGTATATAAGTTTTTTTTTTTTTTTTTTTAACCGAGCATTTTTATTTTGCTTTATTAATGAATTTAATTAATTAAATTAATTATTTAAAAAATATTTTTTATGTCAAATTTGATTTAAACGTGAGAATTAATTATTATTCGTGCTGTCGTCTGATACTTGTACCAGAAAAGTAAATAGTTGATAAACGATTTCGAAGTTCTTATTACGATTGTTAAAAAATGATTTTTCATCCACGTGGGAAATAAAAACCAAGTTTTTTCAAATGCGTCGCCGAATAAATTCGTACTCTTTAAAAAAAAGTAAAAAAAAATTTTTTTTCCGTTAAAAAAAAAAGAAGAATTTATTTAAATTGTTTATATGTAAACGTCTTCTGCTGCTACTACTACCAAATCATCCAAATCGTTACCGAGTTTACACCAGAGGAAAAGCGACAACATGATGCTCGTCGATACAACGGGTAAATAAATGTGACTGAAACCGATTTTAACCTGCGTAAAATAATAATAATAATAATAATAATAATAATCGTTATGAGGACTAATTAAATAAGACATGTAATATGGAAATGTACGTACTTTTGCGACGTGAAAAGCGGTGAAACACACGTAATACGAAACTAATAATAATTGTATTGAATTAAAGGGTGACAGAAAATTTTGTACCTCGTTAAAAAACCTAAAAGAAAATTTTTTTCGTTTTCATTTTCACTTTTACTTTTAATGTATTTTTTGTAACCGTCACCTTATCGTTTGTTTATGATGGAATATCCAAATTTTTAAATTTTCTTCGAATTTATTTAAAATTTCTTTGTCGTAATAATAATAATGATAATTCGAATGATTTGATTTTTTTGTTTCGTTTAAACGTTTTACACGTTTTAACGATTCGTTAAAATTTTCTCTGAAACGAGAAAAATTTTAAATTTGAAAATATACGTAACGATGATTCGATTTTTAATTTTTTTCTCTACCTTGACCGTTTAAATAATTTGCCGACATTTTGTCAATTGATAATTTATCATCGATGTTGATAAAAGTTTCTTTTATCATGACGGTGATAACGTTTTTCAAATAATCAAGTTGAGTCGATATAGATGAAAGAATTATTATTATTAAACCGTCCAACGACGTGACGCTAAAACGGTCAATAAATATATTTTTTGTTTTTTATTTCTATTAAGGAAGTCATAGGAGATGTTTAAATGAAAAAAAATTAACTCACGCGAAACAAGCGAAAAATCCACGTAAAAAGAAAAAAAATTTACATATTACAGACCATGGAAATTTATCGATGTACAAAAGTTTTATGCCAAATTCGAAATTTTCCTTTTTGGAAAAGAGTAAGGGAACGACGTAAATGGACACGCCGAAAAAATTTAATAAGTAAAGCATAAATATTATTTTATTATTTAATTTTTTCATTTGGTTTATTTTTTCCTGTAATGAAAATAATTCGAATTATTATTATCATCATCATCATATTTTACGGTGTCGATTGTGTTATTTACCTGTCTTATGATCGGATGTAAAGGTTTTTCAAATGACGAATCCCACGCATCGATTAATTTTTCCAATTTTTTCGCATTCAAATAAAAAAAAATGATTTTAATGAGAGAAAAAAAAATTGATTGTGTTCGTGCGGAACAATCCTAATTTTTTAAACGTCGATATATCCGCGTGAAATAAATATGGTAAAAGTAATGCGGAATATAAAAATAATAAAATCACTCCCAATGTCGACCATGTTTTAAACGACCATATC
>NW_002987824.1:38940-51680 GCF_000006295.1 Pediculus humanus corporis
ATACATAATGTGTTTGTTTGGTTGTTGTTGTTGTTGTTGTAAAGTTTAAAAAAGATTTACAAAAGTTATAATTATTACTTTTGACATTGTTTTTGTTTTTGTTGTTTTTTTATTAATATAATGATTACATGTTTTCATGACGGTTATTGAAAAAAAAATTATATTTAATTCGATATTGTGATTGATTGTAGGTTATTTAATAATATTTTTAAAATTATTAATTTTATTTTGATCATCGCCATTTTGATAAAATATTGCATAAACCTATGTAATATTAATGTATGGAAGAGAAAATTTTTGAAAAAAAAAAAAAGAATAATTTTAGAGATGCCTACCTACCTGTTATGATCGATTATTATAAAATACATGTATATATTTTTTAAAATGGAGTTTTTTTTGTTTTATTTTCGAATAATAATAACGCAATCATTTTAATAATTTAATGAAAAAAAAATAATGTTATTGTTTTTTGTTGTAGTTTTGATGACGGTTGCATTCGAACGGATTTAAACCAAAGTCATGTGGGTAAAAGAAATCATCTGATTGGTTGATATTGATTTATGTCGTCTTCTGCTCGTTCTCTCTCTGTTCTTACCAGAGGAATCGGTATCGTATTTTTTATTTTTATTTTTTCGTATTATTATTATTATTATATCGGATTTTAATTTGATTTTTAAAACGCGCAAAATAAAAAATTATTGTTTTATATTATGGTTATTTAAAAAAAAAAACTTAATTTGATATGAAATAGTTTATTAATCGTGATTTAAACGACGTTATTTAATTTAAGTCGACGTTGAATTTTTTTTTTTTTTTTGTTTGGATTTACTTTTCGGTGTCGCAGAATGCGATGCATTTTTTTTTTTTGAGAGAGAAATCGTGCAATTAGGTCATATTCCATTCTATTGATTTTTAGGGTGGAAAAACAGAAGGGTTGAAAAATAACTCTCATTAGCGGTATATCGGGCAAACTGTGAATATCGTTGGAATTTTAGTGTAAAAATTTTAAAATACGAGAGAAAATTTTTTAATAATATTAATTGTCATGTTTTGGTTATAAAAGTTTTTATTTATATAATAAATTCAGGTAAGTTTATAATTTATTGTACAATATTTGTGTTTTTTTAATTTTTAATTTTCTTCATTTTCTTTAAAATTAACAAAAAAAAATTTTTTTGTTTTTATTGTTCAAAACTTTTAAAATCCATTTGTTATTTTTTATTTATTATCATCTTACCATATAATTATTCATTTGTTATTATTATTATTATTTATTATTTTTATTATTTTAAAATTTTAGCGAAGGAAAATTTTTTTTTTTTTTTTTTTGGAAAACTTCCTCTCAAAAATTGTTTTAATTATTCGAAATAATTTTAAAAAAAATTAATTCAAATAAAGGTTTCTTTGGTATTTAAAAAAAAAAAAAATTTACACAATGGGAGAAAAAAACTTATTTACACTATTCGACTTTTTTTTTTTTTTCTCCTAATTTTTCATTATAAATATGGTAAACTTTTAATTACATAAACTTGAGGAGTTTTGGAGAAATTATAATTAATGATTGTCTTCATAAGTTTAACAATTAAACTTTTGTTGTAAATTTTATTTCATTGTTTAAAAGAATAAAACAAATTTGTTTTTTAGATACTTTTGAAAAAGTAATTTATTTGCAAGTGAAGCCATGCAGTGCCCAGACGATGTTTCATTACAGCCTGGAAAAGGTCAACCTTTTAAAATTATGGATTACACAAAGGAACATAAATTTGGCATTGTCGCATCCGATTTAAGCGATCTCATTAAAAAAGCATGCATTAAATTAAATATTGTGCCGGGAACTCCAGTCAAAGTTACACTGGAACAAGATGGAACCGAAGTCGAGGATGAGGATTATTTTAGCACATTAGAAAAAAACACAGCACTCATGATTTTGATAAACGATCAAAAATGGCTTCCACCAGGAAAATTACCCAAGTGAGTTTATTAAATTTTTTTTTTTTATGAAACAATTATATTTTAATGGAATCAATGCATGGTTATATATACATTTAAACATTTTAGATACAAGATAGTGATTGATGAACCGGATGGTGAAGGAATACCTCCAAAACATTTACAAAAACTTGTCGATAGATTGCATTCAGATTTGACTTCGATAACATTGTTAGGAGGTAAAGAATTAGAATTGTTGGCAGATATGGATCCGGATAGCATTGCAGATTTTTTCCCAGGAGATAAGTAAGTTATGAATTAAAATAAAATGAAATAATGATATTATAAATTTAAATAGTTTGTATATTTTTTACAATTGATTAAAGTTATTTTTTACAGTAAAGTTTTTTTAGAAACACTTAAAGAAGCCAGCAGCAGGTTTCTGGCGGAAAAGCAACAAGCTAAGGATGCAATGGATTTGCTCAAATTATATCATTGCCATCACATTGCATCAGATTCGAGTTCTGGTGAAAAAACGACTGCTTAAAACATTTGTTTGATCTCATACGGTTGGAATTACCTAAAGTTCATGTTTAAATCTGCACTCATGAGGTACTCTTTACATAACTTTTAATCACATTAATAATTGAAGGTATAAAAAAAAAAAAAATAGTTTAGTTTTCAGTCAATATTTCTTATTCGAATGAAATAAGAATTAATTTAGTTTTGTTTTTTTTTTTTTTTTTTTTCGTTAAAATTATTTTTGTTATTTTTGTTTAAATTTTATATTTCATAATAACATTGTTGAATTCTTTTTTTTGAAGTTTAATTATTTAAAAAAGGGTTTTAAAAATGTGGTTGGGCATTTGTGGTGTCTACCCGATTAGATGTAAGTAATTAATTTTCTTTTTTTGTTTTTTTTTTTTTTTTTTATGGGAAATTATATGTAAAAATATGTTAAAGTTCATCTGAATGTTTTCGAACGTTTATACGAACGAAAGTAAGTAAGCTAAATACTGCCATAAAGAGAAAATTATTGTGAATTTTATATATTAAAAAGCATATCACAAGTGTAATAATTGAATTTTTCATTTTTTTTTTTTTTTTTTTTTTTGTATTTTGATTCAATGAAAATGATGCAAGCGAAAAGAGGTTATATAATAATAATAATCATCATTCATTCACAAAAATGAATTTTTTTTTTTTTTTTTGTAAATTAATGAAGGAATCGCGCCCAAGTTGCATTTATAATTAAATTCAAAGGTCCAAAATTGTAAACTGAGTATTCGATAAGAATGAATTTTTCTTTTTTTTTTTTTATAAAGAAGATAAATAATAATAGGGATGTAAGGTAAAATTATATACTTTTATTATTATTATTATTATTAAATAATGATAAAAAAATGATAAGCTCTGTTTAAAAAATATAATTTACTCGCAAAATAGACTCTTTAATAAATAAATTAATCAAATTTTTTTTATAGGTAAATATATTAGGTTATGAATGTCTAATATTTATAGAACATTTATTAATTACACAAAATAATCATTATTATTAGTGTTTGATAATTAAAAAAAAACAATTAAATAAATCACTGTAAGGTAGAAACCAACAATTTTTTATATTTACATATATATATTATAAAATGGATACGTATTATTATTAACAAAAAAAAAATTTACATAATAAATAGGATTTAATAAAATTTCTTTCTTATTTTTTTTTTGTCTTAATGTTAATTAATGAATTAAATTATTGTCAAAATTTGTGTGATATTAATGTTAATAAAAAAAAAAAAAAATATTACACTGATAGGAAAAATAAATAAAATAAAATAAATAAATAAATAAGTGCACTAAAAAAATTGTACTGCCGTCAATAAAGGCTAAGTAAAATGATCAGACTGATTAAGAATTATTTAATTTAAGTATATATATTAATATGTACGTAGATTTATAAGTGTATATGTAATTATATTAAATAATATACATAAATTTGGAAAAGTTTGTTTTTTTTTTTTTTGGAAATGGCGTGTGAATACTGTCTTCTACATGAGAATCTCATATTAATTTATGATGATGATGACTATGGATTGTATTAAAATTTTTTTTTTTTAATGAAATTCATTTATTTAATGAATAAAATAATATTATTGTATGTAATTTTGTTTTATATTTCCATTCACGCCATTTTAAAAAGAAAAAATAAAACAGGAATTATAATTACCTATAATTAGATGTATTAGAAGCCCACCATTTTGATGATGATGATGATGATGATGAATCACATCAAAATGATGTTTGCTCAAAAAAAATAATTTTTTTTTTTTTTTTTTTATATCTTTAATTACTTTTTTTACTTTTGATTACTGTTTTTAATATTTTAGATTTATCGTATGTATAATATTTCTAATAAATTTATATAGTAAATGTGAATGAAATTGGTTTTTTTTTAAATTTTCCTTACTGTGATATTATATGTTTATGTATTTTTTACGTTTAAATTTGTTTTGAAAAAAGCGCGCCTTTTTTTAAACGTGGTTAGTTTCGATAGTCGCACGTCTTTTTTATTGACACGTCAATACAAATCGATATATATATTTTAAAAAAACACTGTACGTGCAATTTATATGATCTAATTATAATAAAATGATCTCGAAACTTAGCCAAAATTTTTTAAAAATGTATTCGTATTGGAAAACATGACTGAATAAATATGTATTATAATAAAATGTTACATTAATAAATTAGTTAATTTTAATAATATAAAATTTTTTACATTTTTTTTTTTTTGTTATAAATTGAAAAAAAATTTTTTATAAAAGCTTATATGAATTTTTTAATAAAATGACAGAAAATATTGATGAATTACCAATATTGCCACCGAATAAAGATTATTCAAATACAGATGCTTCGGAAAGTACTAGATTATTGGAACCTAATTTTCCAGTTATATATAAAGTAGCAGTGACGCCATCTTCGCCAACAAGTAATAAAATTTCAAGTAATGATAGTTACCAGGGAACAGCAGGAACTAGTCAAGGCTCATCTAGAACCAGATTATTGGATCCAACCTTAACTCCTGTCGATCCACATACTGGTAATACATATCAATTGAAGAGATGATGTGTTTGTTATACACATTATTAAATTTTATAATGTGATGAATGTATTTTTAAGGAAGTTCTAAATTTTTGTATGTGAAAGAAAAATTCAGGAGACCTTCATTCTTGTCTGACTTTGGATGTAAAACACCTAGAGACAACAACAAATCACCTAATCAAAGAGTAGGAAACATGAAAAAAGGTAATAATTTTAAGTTGACAGCAATGCGATTATGAAATGATAATGTATATTTTTTTGTTCCATTGTAAATCGTTTAAAAAAAAAAACAATTTGAAAGTGAACGATATGAGTGGTAAATGCATAAATAACCTCCTGAGATAACACCTTACAAAACATTTTTATTTTTTTTTTAAATTTTATTTTATTTGTTTGATTTTAATATTTTATTTTATTTTTTTTGAAAATATTTTTATTTCGTTTACATTTATTAATTAATTTTAATTTGATTTTGTTTTAATTTTTGTTTTTTTTATTTATTTATTTATTTATTTTTCTTCTTTTTTTTTTCTTTTTCTTTTTTTTTTTTTAGACCTTAACCTCAATGTTTTTGCCGAGCAAATTCTTCCGAGTGTGCCTCCAAACACACCTAGTCCCTCTGGGTGGCGTGATCCCTCAAATTTGGAATTATTTGATCATAAAATTGATGACATACAAACAGACAGTAGCCTTTTCGATAGTGACTTGTCTTCGCAAGTCACAACAAAAGCCTTACCTTCAGAGTCTGATAATACATCCATAACGAAAGCATCTATTGAATCATTAATAAGAGCTGATAAAAGTAAACCCATGATACCCACTGATTGGTATTTTGATTCGAATCACACTCTAAGTTCTGATCATTTAAATAATACTAAATCAGCTCGATCAGGTTTTTTAAATATGAAAACTGTAGGGTCTACAGCTTACATGAAATCTTTATGGAATAATAAAAATCAAAAAAATGTTCAACATCATTGTTTTATGTCAGATATTACAGATGTGAGACAAATGGAAAATGCTCTATTACAATTATTGGAAGACTTTCATTCTGGAAAATTAAGAGCTTTCGGTGAGTGATTGATTGATTGTCCCAGTGCTAGACCACTTGTCGTAATCACATTAATATTTATAAAAAGGTATTTATCGTTCATCTTGGATTATTATTTAATAGCAAAAGATTGTAGCATGGAGCAAATGCAAGGAATAAGAGAACAACAGGAACGTTTGGCAAGACTTCATTTCGATTTAGGTGCTCAACATGACCTTTTTGCTCCTCTTAGTAACGAAGGCCTTCGTGCAAATCAAGAAAATATGAAAAAATTAATGGGAAGTTTAGAGCAATTGAGTTTATCAATTGAAAAACTACAGTTGTTTAGCAAAGACGTCGGACAATAAATTTATTATTATTATTATTATTAATAATCTTTATTTAAAATAATTTTCTGTTTTTGTTTGGTTATGAAAAAGGGTAAATGGGTTTTCAATGTGTTCAAGGTTTTTTTTGTTTTTTTTTTTACAATTATTTAAAGGTATTTGTTTTGTTTTGCGGTTTTGTTTGTAGGTGGCATCTTTTATAATATTAATTTCCTTGCGGCCATTTTGAAATTTTTTTGTTTTTGTTAAATTTAATTGAGTGCCAATTTTTTATAGCTTACTTTTTTTTGTTATTTTACAGCCTAACATTTGACTTAATGACTTAATAATTAATTTCTTTTTTTTAATATTAAAAATTTAACTCACTTCATTACTTTCTACATATATTCAGTAAATTTAATAATATTTTAAAGTATTCAATTTATATATATATATTTTTCTCTTTTAATAATCTTATCGTAATATCCGGGATAAATCACATGTAATGTAATGTAATAATAATAATAATAATAGTTTAAGTTAATAATTAATTAATTTTCGATTTTTTTTTTATAATCCTAGTCAATCAATGATAATTTTAGCGTTTGTATTATATTTTATATATCACTTTATGTTCTGTGTACCTAATAATGTTTTTTTATATAATTTCTATAATATGTTATTATTATATATATACGGAAAGTTTACAATAAAATATTTTATTTTAAATTATTTATATTAGGGAATTTTTTTTTTTTTTTAATATAATTTTATTTCTCGTGTGTTATGATATAAGTTTAAATATAAAAATGAATGATATTGTTTGTTTGTTTGTTTGTTTGTTAAGGAGAAAAGAATTTTTTTTATTTTAAATTTAAATTTAAATATATATATTTTGTATTTAAACATAATGTAGACGATAGACATAAACTCATTAGTTAGTTTATGGTTGAAAAAAAAAGAATTCAATAATAATAATAATAAATATTATGAAATTTTTATTTTAGCATATACATATACATATAAAATAAATGTAAAATTTTACACACACAAACACATTAACTGCAGCAAAAAAAAAAAAAATATGGAGGAAGGAAGGAAGGAAGAAAGGAAAGAAGGAGCCATATTTTATTTTATTTTATTTTATTTTATTTTATTTTATTTTTAACCTTAAAAAGTTATTAAAAATACTTTTTTCAAATTATATTTCTCTTTTTTTGTTTACACATATGTTTATCTTATGAGTTTTTTATTTTTTTAAAAAACATTTACACACATAATAAAAATTAAAATTTTTTCCCATTATTATTATTATTATTATTATTATTTAAAAATAATATTTATTATTATAAATTAAAACGTCGGAGTTAATTATTATTAGTTTCAAATTTTGACCGCAACGTTTTTAACATAATGTTATTTGTCGCTAGTGTCGCTATGTGTATATAACCATCCATCAATCACGTTTCTCTTAATTTAATTGTCATTTGTCTTGTCAGATTTGAAAAGGTTCGTTCAGTTTGTTCGTGTCCGTCCTCATTATTATTATTATTAGTTTATAAATTTTTTAAAAAGTGTTAAAATTATGTAAAAAAATAAAAATAAAAATAAAAATTTGTTCGTTTTTAAATATTATGCCGGTCGTCTTTGTTAAATAAAATGTAAGTATTAATCATTTTCATTAATTTATTATTATTATTATTATTATTAATCGTAGACGGCAGAAATTGCTTATAACAATTATAATTAATTTATTAAAATTACTAAATTTAAATATAAACAAACAAATGGAGGCAAATCTTTTTTTATAAAAAAAACGGGAGTAATGAAAATATGTTTGTGGTAAAAAAAAAAAAATTTCCCGCCATTAGTTTTTAAAATTTTCATTTTTTTAATTAATTACAAAACAAAAAAAAATACGATAAATTATTGAATTAAGTAAAGGGTTACGATACGACCCCCTCCCCCCTCTCCCACCCACCTCCCCGCAAATTTAGAAAAAAAAATTTTTCTATTTATCAAAAGGATTACATGTGATAAAATTTATTAGAATTTTTGTTTTAAACCGGAAACGATGAAAAAAAGTGTTTTTATTTTAACAATCGAACGAATTCCTTAAACGATATTCCTAATATTTTGACCTTGACAAAACGGGAATCGAGAAATTTTTCAGGTACGTTTTAAAAACGTCGTCGTAGTCGAATAAAAAAAAAAAAAAAAAAAAATTTTCTGGATGATTTTTTTTTTTTTGTATTTTGCGTTAAACAACCCTGCCTGTTTTTATTCGCATCCCCTCCTCGAATCTCCTCAAGTTTTCTCATATTGGGGGGGACCGTGAAGTCGATAACAGAGCCGACGTAGCTTCAGTAGAACATCGGCTCCCACATTAAACGGAACGAAAAAAAAAAAAAAAAAAATTTTTTTCCCCCCGAATAATATTTTTTTTTTTTAACAAAAATTTTTTAATTTTTAATTTTTTTTTCTCTCTCTCTCTCTCTCTCTCTCTCTCCTTTTCGTTCCGGTTGTTTTGTCATCGTTTCCTGTTTAAATTTTTTTTTTTTAAATTTATGGAATATTTTGCATGTTGTGACACGCCGTCGGCCGTTTCCGGTTATTTCGACGAATTCGGTATTTTATGTGTCGCGAGTTTCGTGTCGTGTTGTTTTGTTTTAAATTAACAAAAAATTTTTTCCGACTTGAAATTTATCAAGTCCCCCCCACTCCCAACTTTTCCTAAGCGATGGTAATTTTATTTAATAATAATAATAATAATTAATAAACGCGTGGTAATAAAATGTTGGTAGATAGGTTTATCATTGGCGGATTAAAAATTGTAAAATAAAAGAAAAAATTTTTTTTTTTTTTTGATTTTGCAAACGGGCATCGACGTCATTGTAGTCGTCAACGTCAACTCGTCAACACGTCAATGTGATTTACGTGACTCATTTTCAGGATGTAGAATAATAATAATAATAATAATCCGCGATAGTTAAAATGCATTTACTATGTTTAAAAACACAAAAAAAAAATTTTTTTTTTAAATAAAATATTTGATTTAAATTGTTATTAATTAATTAAATAATTAAAATATTAATTACGCGGATCGCGTGTCGAGGATTTTTTAAAAAAATAATTAAAAAGTAAGTAAAATTTATTTATTTATTTATTTATTAACTTATGTCACGTCGACGTAATTTATTGCAACGGAAATATTAATTATGAAACTTATTATAAATTCAAATTCGTGCATTTATTATTTAAACAAAAAAAAATTAATAAATAAATTAAAAATGTAAAAAAGTTTTGCTTTTATTTATGTATTCATTTATTCATTTATTTATTTATTTATTTATTATTATAAATAAATTGTTTAAAATTTATTTATTTATTTTTATTTTTTTTTGGTTTGTTTGTTTGAATTTCTTTTTGGCCATTTTATTATTAAATTCGTAAAACGTTTTATGTCGTTAAATGTTTAAATAAATATAAATGTGAAAGTTATTATTATTATTATTAGTACGATTTTTTTTAAAACTTCAGAACACGTGTAAGGTATAAACAAAAAAAAATACAGGGGGGGGGGCAAAGTTTAATGTTAAAAATTTTCAAAAAAAAAAAATAAACATTTCACTTACCCTTCGTCATTATCATTATCATCATCCGACATGAGATTTTGTTTGCATGGAAAAAAAAAGAGAGAGAGAGAGAGAGATTAATGATAAAATTTCATCTGTTTTTTTTTTTTTTTTTTTTTTTTTTTGGATTAAAACCGGAAACCGAAATAAATATATATATCTTTGACTAATTAGACGAAAAAAAAATATGAAATTTTTTTTAAATTTTATTTTATACTTATTGGGGGGGGGGGAGGAGAGTTATTTTTTTTATTATTATTATCATCATGTAAATAAAATTTTGTCACCGTCGTTGATTTTATCTACGTAGAAAATTGTAAGAGAAAAAAAAAGGAAAAGAAAAGAAAAAATGTAAAAGAATGGGATTGGTGGGAATGAAAAGGAAAAACTTTGAAAATTTGTATTCAAAGCACATTTTCTTCTTCTCTCTCTCTCTCTTTTTCTTTTTACATTTTCAAAATACAAAGCTAACGAGTCGTCGACGACGTCGTCGTGATCATCATCATCATCATCATCATCATCATTTTCCAACTTTTTTTCTTTTTTTATTAGAAACCATTTCCATTTTTTTATCCATTCCTAAAACCTTTTTTTTGTCGCATTGTAAAAAAAAAAAAAAATTGATTGTCAATGTAATAATTATTATTATTATTTTTTTTTTTTTACTCGACAGGTTCGTAATAATAATAATAATAATATCATATTTTTCCTGATGGAAATCGTACCGAAAAGGTGAAATGCAACAAAACGATAATACAACGAGAAAATATTCCGCCGCGGAAACGATTCAGGTAAGTTATATATTTTATTATTATTATTATTATCACTATCATCATCATTATTATTAATTTACACCTAAAATTTCGTTATCCCCAAAAATTTTGAAAAAAATTTTGTTTTAAATTTATAATTACGACCGTTGCTTGTTGAAACTTGTCTGGAGGAAATGATTGAAATTTCTTTTTTAAAAAAAAAAAAAAAAAAAAACATTAAAAACCCGTAAATGTGGCACATTTTTCAAAAAAAATGGGGGGGGGGGCGGGAGCGGGGGACGAAGAGGGTGAGAGAGAGAAAGAGAGAGAGCATTAAATATAAAAAGATATCTGACACGTAGTAGTAAGGGAAAATAGATTCTATTTACGTTACTGATTCGAGAGAGAGAGAGAGAAATGAATGAATGAATGAATGAATTTATGAAATGAATTATTACGTTTTTTACACTTTTGTTGTTTTAATAATAATAATAATAATGCCTTTTTTTTCTTTTACTAACACAAATTTATTAAAACGTACATATCCATTATTATTATTATTATTATTATTATTATTATTGATCGTAAATAAAATTTTTTAGTAGAGAAAAACCAAACAAAATAAATAAGAATTTTAATGATTGAATTTAAATTAAACGTGGCACTAGACGGTTAAAATGGTGCGTTGATATTATTATTATTATTATTTGTGAAAACGTTTGAATTGAAATTAAATTACACGTGAAAAAAAAAAAAAAAATTTTGAAATAAGAAGAAGAAAAAGAAATATTTTATATCGTCGATTAGTCAGTTAGTCAGTCAGTCAGTCAATCAGTCATTCAATCACTTATAAAATAAGAGGCGAAAACGAACGTGCCACGTGTCGACGTGTTCTCTTATACTATATACAAGACTGATGGTTATCGTACATCAACGTCCAAATCTCCTCCTTCCCCACCACCACCACCACCATCGCCATTTCAAAAAAAAAAAAAAAAATTTTTTTTCTTTACTCGGTTAATATCCATTTTGAATTAATTGAAAAAATTACGTTTCTTCGATTTTTATTATTATTATTTTTTTTTTTTTCTCTTCACTTCGATAAAATCAAAATAAATGGGAAACGAGGGGGGAGCTTGGGGTTGGGGGACGAGAAATGTTTCTAATTAAGGTTTATTCCTTCGGTTGTTGAGAGGGTGGAAGAAAAAAAAAAAAGGGAAAAAGGTAAAGAGAGAGAGGAAAAATCTCGGGTTCGTACAAAAAAATAATATTTAAAATATATATAGAGAGAGAGAAAATTTTTTGTACCGGGGCGGGTTTGTGTCATTTTAATATGACATTTTATAAGTCGTTTTTTTTTTTTTTTAGTAGTAGTGAGACGATTCCGTCACCCCTTTCCCATCATCATCATCATCATCATCAATTCAATTAATCATTATTCCTTTTAAATCTCTTGGGATATTATTGGATCTCTCTTCTCTCTCTCTCTCATATTGCTTTTTTGACAGTTTTGGCATTTTTTTTTTTTTTTTATTTAGAATTTTTCATTTAATAGGATGTTTGTAATATTCCACGTGACGTAGTTTTGTTGACGTTTACTTAATTTAAATATATGTATGTATATATAAAAACTAATTCGAGTGTGCGAACGACGTGTGATAAATACTAAAACGGATTAACGGATATTTATAAAAGGAAAAAAAAGGAAAAAAAATCGTTAATTAAAGTTTAATGAAAAACATAAAAATTAATTAAAAGGTGTTGAAAAAAAACACGCACTCACACGCACACGCTTAAAAAAATTTAGAATTTAATCGGGAGCAATAAAAAAAAAAAAAAAAAACGTTTGGTAATAAACACGTGCTCCTCGTAGAATTCCAAAAAAAAAAAAAAAATCGATAAGTTAAACATTAAAAAAGAAGTTAAGACGGTGAGAGAATGGGAGGGGGGGAGGCATTTTACATTT
>NW_002987824.1:51793-53322 GCF_000006295.1 Pediculus humanus corporis
AAACGAAATTCGGGAATAATTTTCCGATTTTAAAAAAAGTAAAAAAAGAAAATTTTCCGCCTAAGAAAAAAGAAAATGTTTGTTTGTTTGTTTAAAAAAAGAAAATTTTTTTTTTTTTCCGTCGCGTGTAAAATTTAAAAATAATAATAATAATAATAAACAAAAAGGTTGTTATTATTATAGGGAGATAAGATTTTTATTTTAAAATTTCAAAATACAAAAAACACTTTTATAATTAAATTTTATTTATTGGGAAAATTTAAAATTTTCCAAATTTTAACGAGAAAGAAAGGCAGAAAGAAAAAGAGGGAGAGAAATAGGTAGAGAGAGTGAAAGAGAGAGAGAGAAATTTTCCTTTTTTTTTTTTTTTACCTTATTTTATACAACAATCAATGATATTAAGTGCCAACCATTAGAGCAATGAACTTTGTAAATTATTGCATAACTTTTCTTAAAACATAAATTAAATTTTGCCGCATTAAATGAGATAGAAGAAGTAAAATAAAGAATAATGGCGTAAGAAAGAGAGAAAGAGAGAGAGAGTGTAAGGGGGTGAATAAAGATGGAAAATCGACGGGGGAGGAGGAGGGGAGGGGGAAAGAAGGAGAAGAAAACACGACGAAAAATATACCTGTTCGCATCATTCTTTATTACAACACTCATGGGAGAAAAAAAAATGGGGAAATGCGAAACTTTTTAAAATTTATCGGATATATATTTTTTTTTTTTTTTTAAAAAAAAGAGTACCTGAAAATGTATATTGAAAAAAAAAAAAACTTTATTTAAATAAATAGGGATGAAGAAAAAGAAAAAAAAGGTCAGAAAGAAGAAAAAAAAAAATCTTTTCAAATGAAGAAGAAAAAAGATATGTTAGATTTAAAAGAAGGGAAAAACCGTTTTTTTTTTTTTTTTTTTTTTTCAATCCCTTAAGGTAACCATTTCATACTTATATATATATATATATATATATATAGAGATATATATATATGCGCAATCAAAAGTCAATAATGCAAAAAACAAATTTAGTTTTACATAAAAAACAAAAAAAAAAAAGAAAAAACTTTTATTTTTGTGTAATAACACGAAAAACAAAAAAAAATTACCAGAAAAAAAAGAGAAGGGGAGAGGGGAAGAGTGGGGAGAAAACAGAGAGAGAGAGAGAGAGATGAAATAAAAACGATTTTTTTATTTATTTAAATTTTTCCAAAATTTGAAAATATTTAAAAATTCTTGTTTGGAAAAAAAAAAAAAAATTTATTAATTATTATTTTAAATCACGTGAGCAAAAGAATCAACCAATGAGAGAGCTTCGTTCGAAAGTAAACAAAAACTCGCATTTTGTTTACGTTCGAATTTAATTTTTGTTTTTTTTTTTTAATTTTTTCGCGCGCGCGCGTAAAATTCGAAAAGATTTCGTAGAATGTTCTTCGTTCGGAACAACGTAAAATAATAATAATGATAATAATAATGATGATAGTAATTATATAAAATGTTACTCGTAAACTCGGGTAACGATAAAAAATTTTTTT
>NW_002987824.1:53634-69087 GCF_000006295.1 Pediculus humanus corporis
TATTCGAAAGAACTTTTCTAGAAGACTGGGTGAGGGGGCGGGTTAGGGGTCGAGGGAATGGGGAGGGGAGAAGGGAAAAAAAAGAAGATTTCGGGTACGAAATTTTATAATATTAAAAAATTTTAAAACGATAAATTAAATGATTTCATTTTCCCTCGTAGTATTATTATTACTTTTTTTAGGACGTAAAAAGTAACCCTCCCCCCCCAACGGGTAAAACCTTAAAAACAACCCTTAAACTTTTAATTCTTTTCGGTTGGTCTTATTTAGGTTTTATGGACGAGTCCATCCCCATTTTTATAATTGCATCCCCTGTGTGTGCGTGCGTGCGTGCGTGTGTGTGTTTAAAACTCGTAAATTTTTGGCATTTTCACCACTTATTATCATTATTATCGTCATTCTTCCTTCCTTTCTTCCTTCCTTCCTTCCTTCCTTTCATCCTTCCTTCTTTCCTTCCTTCTTTCCTTCCTTCCTTTTTTCTTTTATTTTATTCGTTTTCTTTCTTTTTTTTAATAAAATTAAAAATTATTGTTTTAATTAATGCTGGAAATGGTGGAAATAAAATAAAATAAAATAAAATAAAATAAATTTTTATTTAACTCGGTTGGTTGTTGAGTAAAAAGTTTTTCTTTTGAATTGTTGTTTGTCAGGTTTAATTATGTTTTACACGAAATTTAAACTTTAAAATTTACGATTTGTATATATAAATATTGTTTTTAATGTAAGTAACGGAATTTTTTCTCCCTCCCTCTCTCTTTCTCTCTCTCTCTCTTTCTTTTATATTCTTCTGCTACCACCGTTCCTAAAAAAAAAAAAAAAATTAGGCTCTGATTTAAGTTTAAGAAAAAATTTTTTTTTTTTTAAAAAGAGGGGTAGGAAGAAACAAAAAAAAAAAAAATTTTTGAACCAGACCTCTAAAGCACATGGTGCAGATTTTACGATTCAAGTTCTTTTTTTTTTAAATGGGGGGTAGGGGCAAAAATGGGGAGTTAAAATAAAAGAAAAGTTTTTTTTTTTTTTTTTTTTTTTTTAAAACAAAAGTTCCTTATTGTTGTTGTTGTTGTTTTTTTTTCTTTTTCTTCTTTCATTTTTCTCTTACTCCTTCTTCTACTTCTTTTTCTGCTCCCCAAGAATTTAAAGTCAAAATGAAATGTGCGGGGAGCCACGGGGAATGAGAGAGAGAGAGAGAGAGAGATGTTACTACTATGCGTTGTTCTTATACAAATTTTCATTCGAACGTTTGCGTTTTTTTTTGTTTTCTCGCGGCACGTGGGGGGAAAGGGGGTTGAAATGAGGGTAAAAAGAATAAGAAAAGGAAATATTATGGGGAGAAGAGGGAGGAGGATGAGGAGCCTTTATCAAAGCGTAAATTTTACAAAAAAAAAAATGAAAGTAAAGAAAACACGATGTTAAAGTTTTTAAATTCGAATGATTTTATTTACTTCCGGTAAATCGGATTATATCCGGAAAAATTCCATTTTCATTTTTTTTTAAAAAACGTTTTCCCTTGTTTGGAAAATTATTTTTTTGTTTCCCCGAATTTTTTAACGATTTTAAAACAAAAATCACGATCGTAAATTAAAAACTTGGAAAATTGTAATCCAATTAAAATTCAAAAGACGGAAAGAAAAGAAAAAAAAGAAAAACTTTTACAAAAAATTTATCTCCTCACTTTTTCCGGTTTTTATTTATTAATTTAATGAAAATTCTAAAGAAAAAAAAAAATTCATTTGTTTCCGGTTAAAAAGTAAAAAGTAAAAAAAATTTAAACTAAAATTTAGTCATAGAGAGAGAGAGAGAGAATACGTGAGAGACTTACAAGTTTTCTTATGTGTATAAGTAAAGAAAAGAGGAAAACTGGAAAAGGAGAAAAGTGGAAGAAAAAGAAGAAGAAGACGGGGAGAGGAGGGACTAATAGCTAACTTTTCTCGTGACGTAATGTGTCTTGGGGGATTTCTTTCTCTTTTCGAAAAAATTTCCCTCCCCCCCTTCTCCTTCCATGTTTGAACCTTTTCTTATTTTTTTTTTTCTAGATGAAAAACACACACACATCCGAACCCGTTTTTCCCGGTTTTTCTTCTCATTCAACTTTCATCAAAGCATTAGTAGTTTTTCCTTTTTCTTTTTCCTTTTTTTTCTTTTTTTCTTTTTTTTTTTGAGGGAGAGGGGAGGTGTGGTTGATTTTGATTTTAAAAGGAAATATTATTTTTGACAAAGATAAAGTATTAAAGAAAAAACGCTCATCATGTGTCCATCGGGAAGAAAAAGGAAAAAGGAAAAAAAAAACCCACGAAACCAATGAGTTTAATCAAACTGAGTGATTTGATAGTAATTTTTCATTTTGACCGACATTTTGTTTTTTTTTAAAAAAAAATTCCACCATTAAAAAAAAATTTTTTTTTTCTTTTTCGAAATTATTAAATTTAATTTCGTTTGTTTTTTCGTTTGTTTGTTTGTTTGTGTTCACGACGATTGTGTTAAAGGTTAAATTTATTTTTTTTACACTTTGACATTTTGGTGCGATATTTAAAAAGAAATAAAAGGGGAGGGAGGGAGTGAAACGTTTTTTCAAAAAAAAAAAAAATTCGTTTCCGGGGAGCGGAAAAAAAATTTTTTTTTATTAATTTAGTTTCATTGATTCTCGATAGATGTCACTATAAATTAACATTTTAAAAATTAAAAAAAGTAAAAAAAAAATTTTTTTTTTTAATATTCACAACCGATTCCGTTTTTTTTTTTTTTTTTTTTTTTTTTTTTTTTTAAGGGTTTAGGTTTTAAAATTAAAAACCCGATTTAGTCCCCAAACATAAACATTTTTTTTTTTTTGAATTTCGGGCCCCCCAAAAATTAAAAACATACCCAAACAAACAAAGGGAAAAAAAAAAAATTTCGGTTAAATTTAAAAACAATAGAATTAGAATCATTAAAAAATAAACGAAATGGAAACAAATATTTAAAAAATAATAATAATTTCTCAAATAAAACATTTATTAATAATAATAATAATAGTTTTATTATTACCGTTAGTATCGTAAAATCGTCATCATTAATTTATTATTCGATTTGCGTACGTACCTGAAAAAAAAAAAAAAATTTTTTTCCGTAAGGTGGGATTTTGTGGGGTTCACACACACACGCAAAACACGGAAAATTTTTTACATTATCCGAATAAATCAAATTTTTTTGGTTAATTTAAAAGGTCAAAAGGTTGATTTCTTAATTTATAACGGAAAAATTTAATTTAATAATGAGATTAGATTACAATAGGAGAAGGGGGCGGGGGGAAAGAAAAAATTTCGAAATTTTTTTTTTTTTTTTTTAATATTATTATTAATCGTTTTAATTAAGAAAAGAATAATTTATTAGAGATAAATAATAATTTAATAGAGAGAATTATTTTTACTTTGTGCAATAAATAAGTACATAAATTGATTAATTTTTTTTTTTCCTTTTTTATAATTGAAAAAAAAGGAAAAAAAAGGAAAATCTCTTTTTTTTTTGATTAGTATTAATTTTTTTTAGTAATGGGGTTGTTATTTCGTTTTCTCTCTTTAAAACAACTTCCGTTTCCTCTCACCGTTTCGTTTATTTCAATGAGAAAAGTATTGAAAAAAAAATTGCATAAAATATTTTTATCTTTTAACCAAAAAAGGTAATTTTAAAGAAAAAAAAAATTATTACCACGTTTTCTTTCATTCATACCCACGAGTTTAAATGTGATTATTATGAAAAATAATGGTTTTTCTAAACATTTTCGAAATGGGTTTAAAAAGGGAATAAAAAAAAAAAAATTCACTTTACCTTCGGAAAATTTTTTTTTCTTTCCCCGTCTTTCCCCCAAAAGCATATAATAAAAAAAAAAAAAGACAGGAAAAAAGAAATCCATCAATCGATACATGTAGATAATCAAATTCTTCAAAAGAAAAAAAAAAAAAACGCGGTATCACTTTTGGGGATTTTCACAAAAGTGAATTACACCATTTGGAATTCCCCCTCCTTCCTCCCTCTCACCCTTCCCCTTTCCCACCCACACACGCACGCACATAATAAGACGCCGAAGAAGAAGAAGAAAAAAAAAATATCTATGGAAATTTTTATACAACGTGACAGGAACCTCACTTGATTGATAAATACCACGTTTACACGGCTGGAGGGGTTTAACGTCACGATCTTTTTTTTTTTTTTTTTTACCGAAAAAGTCAAAAGCCACTTAAAACTTTTTTTTTATTATTTGTTTATATATGTGCACGTATCCCCTGGAGAACGAGTTTTGGAAAAATACCGAAAAGGCAAAAATCAGGACGGACGAACGAACAGCAGGCAGACAGACAAAAGATAAATAAATTTAATTTTTTTTTTTTTTTTTTACATTCTCATCATTCAAACGTTTTGATTTAAAAAAAGAAAGAAAAAAATTTAAATGGGGGGTTGGGGGTTAAAAAAAATTATTTAATCGATGTGATAACGTTGTTATCGATCGTGATATCGATTGATTTTTTTTCAACTCTTGGAAATAATAATAAAAAACTCGGCAATTTTTTTATTTTTAATTTAAAAAATAAAACAATTCCCCCACATTGATGAGTACGTTTCCTCTCCCCGAGAAAAAAAAAAAAAGAAAAGAAAACCAAAATCATTTGAAAAATAAAATAAGAAACTCCCGCGTAATCATCTCATCAATCTAAAGGGTCAACCAATATTATATAAAGAAGAAGAGAGAATGAGAAGGAAATCAAAAAGGGGAATCCATAAAGTAAAAATATCACCCCAAGCATTTATTTTTAAGGGATGAAGAAAAAAAAAAGTGATTGGAATTTTATATGTATATATATATATATTATTCATGCATATAAAATTGTTAATGGGAAAATATATAATATATATAAATGTAAATTGCATTAACCGGAAATGAATAAATGCGTAGTTTAAAAAAAAAAAAAAAATTCGCACTAAACGATGTGACGAGATAAAAAAATTTAATATTTTTTTTTTTTAAATGAATTTTTGTTTTAATGGATTTCATTGAATTGTAACGGTCATTTTATATTTCTTATTTTTTTAAATATTCGATTATTTTTTCGCTTTTTTTCGGCGATTAAAAAATTGTTTTTATTATTATTATTATGGTTTGCATCCTGACCTGATTAAATATTTTATAATCAGGTACGATTGAATTTTAATTTAAAAAAAAGAAAAAGTATTTTCGCGATAAATGATGTGACGAGATAAAAAAACTTATTTTTTTATTTTTTTTAAAATGAATATTTGTTTTAATGGATTTTATTCAATCGTAACGTTCATTTTATATTTCTTATTTTTTTAAATTTTCAATTATTTTTTTTTTTTTTCTTCCGGCGATTCGAAATTGTTTTATTATTATTATTATTATTATTATTATTATGGTTTGCATCCTGACCTGATTAAATAATAATCAGAATCAGGTATGATTGAATTTAAATATAAAAAAAACATTTTAGAGCTAAATTATGTGACGAGATAAAAAACTTATTATTATTTTTATTTTAAAATGAATATTTGTTTTAATGGATTTTATTCAATCGTAACGTTCATTTTATATTTCTTATTTTTTTAAATATTCGATTATTTTTTCGTATTTTTTTTTGTCTTTTCGGCGATTCGAAATCGTTTTTATTATTATTATTATGGTTTGCATCCTGACCTCATTTAATAATAATAATAATCAGGTACGATTGAATTTAAATAAAAAAAAAAACATTTTAGCGCTAATTTATGTGACGAGATAAAAAATTTATTATTATTTTTATTTTAAAATGAATATTTGTTTTTATGGATTTTATTCAATCATAAAGGTCATTTAATTTTTTTTTTTTTTTTTTGTAATTTATATAAAAATTTTTTTTTTTAATTTTTGGTTATTTATCCGTTTTTGTTATTTTTCGGCGATTCGAAATTGTTTTTATTATTATTATTATTATTATTTTTTGCACCCTGACCTGATTAAATATTTTATAATGAGGTACGATTGAATTTAAATGAAAAAAAATATAATAAATCGAAAGTAATAAATATATACAAATAAAAATAAATTTAAATTTTCATTGATTTTTAACCGTAATAATAATAATAATAATAATAATAGTAAAAGTTTTTAACTAAAACTAAAGTTTTTTTTTTATTAACCATTAAAACAATTCGGTAAAATGCAAAAGTAAAAAGTTAGACAAATAAAATAAAGGGAAGGGAAACGGGGAGCGGGGGCGGGGGAGGGGAGAAGAGGAAGGGGGAAAGAAAAAGAAAAGAAAATAGAAAATTTTTAAAAAGTTTTTTTTTTTTTTTTTTTTTACTATAATAGTTTTACCAAGAGACTTTTTGAACTTATCTTTTTGACCACTATTTATGTGTAAACTTTTTTTTTCCGTTATAATCAACGAAAACGATTGTCAAGTTTAAAATATATTTTAATTTACGCGCGTATTTTTTTTTCTCGGCGATAAAATAAATTTAAAAAATAAAAATAAAAATTTTCAATATGTATATTGTAAGAAGCATTTGTCATTTTTCAATAATATTTTCAAATCAAATATAGTTTTTACTATATATATATATATATTCTATAGCAAATGTAAATAAAATTTGAGAGAGAGAGAGAGAGAAAAAAAAAAGTATATACGTATATGTATGGAGCTTTGAAGAACGAATGAAAAAAAAAAAACATTTGAAATTTAAAAAAAAGAAAAAAAATATTTTTCTTAGAAGAATTATATGTTGAATGTTATACGAATGCGAGCCACCCTCTTTTAACGTTAATCCTTTCCGTATTTTGCCGGTGAATGAGGAATACCACCAACCGAATGCGTTTACGTTATACGTATTTTCTTTATTTCAAGGCCACGGTCGGAGCTTTTCTCATTTCCACGAAATCCTTCGTATGATTCGGTTTAAAATTTCGAAAATTTTCCGTCGGAAAATTTTTTTTTTTTTACACGCCGGTTAATATCGGGATTTATTTAATCGATACGTTTTTATTAAAACGTTTTAATAAAAAAATTCAATATGAAAATATTTGTGTTTAATTTAAATTTAAATTTAAAGTGATACGTAAATTTTTTTTTTGTTTTTTTTTAAAATCAAAAATGGGTGGAAATAAAAAACCGACGGGATTGAAAAAACCGTTGGTTTATCATTCGAGCATACCCGCTCATATAAGATCGATAGCACAAAATATAACGGGTGGTAAAATTTCATCTAAAAACATATTATCGGATAACGTTTTGGAACAAAGCGTGGGTTTCATAGCCGAAAGTCCGACGAAAACGTATAAAAAAATAGCAAACGTTAAAAAAAATTTAAAATCGACGACAAAGGAAGATCAACAAAAAAAATCATCGCCCGGAAAATATTTACTAAAAACGGTATCACCGACTCCGACTCCGACGTCACCCGTGTCGTCGTGTCGACGTCCGACAAGTCTTCAAACAAACGTTTCTTCCGGTTACGAATCCGAATATCAAAGTTCGGATGTCGGAAGTTGTTGGGAATGGACGGCGGCTGAAGTTTTATGGAAATGGCAAAATAATAATTTAAAAACTAAAAAGGTGAGTGAAAATAATAAAAAAAATTGCAACACGTCATCATTTCTCGGTTGCACGGCGCGTCACGCGTCCACAGGAACATTTCTCCATTCTCTTGTTATATTATTAATATGGTAATTCATAAAAGAAAAAGGGTCCGCGAAACACGTCGTGTGGTGGTGGCAGCGGCAAAGAGAGTAGTGGTTAAATGAAAAACCACACACGCACACACATACGCACACACACACACACACATTGTGCAAAGAAATGAGAAAAAATACATATAAATCATATAAAACAATATTGGCGGCGGTGATGTGTCACCATCTTTAATTAAAGTATATATTTATGTGTGTGACGGGGCTAAGGAAAAATGATAGCGATGGGAGAAAAGTGACGATGATAATCCAGAGATGCCTTATGTAAATATTTGGTTGTTGTTGAAACAGTCAGCATCCCTTTAAATTCCTTTACGATTCACCGATGACACCCTTCTATCTCTGTCTCTCTCTCTCTCTCTCTCTCTCTATACAGATTGATCACTTTTTTTTTTATTTTTTTTTTATTTTCAACCCCTCCCTATGTGTGTTTGAGATACCGTGAAAAAAAATTTTTTTTTTATAAGAAAGAACTTCGTTGTGTGTTTGTTTGTTTGTTTTTTTATCGTGAATATCGCATGCAAACATCAGACTAATAATAATAATAATAATAATCGACAATAAGATATTAGGGATATAGCTTTTTAAAAGGCGTAAAAATAGCCTTTATCTCTTTGGTAATTTTTTTTTTAAAAGAGATAATTGGTACTACTGCGTGAAAATGATGACAACATTCGAACAATACGTTTCGTTTGTTTTTTTTTTGTTTTTTTTTTTTTTTTCATTTCGATTTGTTTAAAAGATAAAAGTTTTAAGTTTTTTTTTCTCGTTTGTTTGTTTGTTTGTTTGTTTGTTATTTATTTTACCGAATATTTAAAATGATATTTTTATTTTAAAACGGGGAAAAAGAAAAAACATTTCGATGTCTTATTTGCTTTTTTTAAACGTTTAAAAGTTATGGATCGAGAGTGAGTGAGTGAGTTTGCTTAGCAGACGATTCTTATTGCAAAATCGCGATCAAATGTTTAACTTACGTAAATTTTTACTTTTAAGGGAATCGAAATAAATTTTTTTTTTTTTTTTTAAATTATGAAAATTAACTAAATCTCAATTACACGGATTTTAAATACGTAAATTTTAGAAATACAATTAAAAATATTTTTCCCGGGTAATTATAAAAAAAAAATGGCGACAGGAGAAAATTTTCAATACGTAAATATATAATTCTAATTCAGGAGACAAGGGAAAAATTTAATTTAAATTAGGTTAATAAAAAATAGGTGATTAATAATGATGATGATACCGTCGAATTTTTTGTTTTTTTTTTTTTTTTTTTTTTTTTAACGGAAAAACTCGTATTACGTGATTTTTTTTATTACCCCCTCTCCTCCCTCCCCCCTTTCCGGTTTAATTTTTCAAATAAACATATGAAAAGGAAGTTTCCGGAAGTCATAGCGCGTGTATTTTCCGGATTTAACGCTTTAACTTTTTGCATAATTTAAACATAAAAAAAAAAACGTCGTGAAGTTATTTAAAATTTTTTTTTTTTTTTGTAACGAATCGAAATTAAATTTTTTTTTTTTTCGTATGAAAATTGAATTTTTTCTTTACTTTTCTCTCTCTCTCTCTCTCTTTTTATATCAACGTTTAAAAAAAAAAAAGATGAAAAAATGCAACGGAAAAAAAAAAATAATACTAATAATATTTTTTAAAAAGTTCAATTCGTTTGCCTTTGAATAAAAAGTTTTCCTTTTCTTTTTCTTTTTCATAATTTATTCAGTTTCTTTTTTTCTTTTTACTTTTTTTTTTGATTTAAAGTTACTTTTTTATTTCATTTTATTTTACTTTTTCTGTTTTTTTTTCTGTTTTTTTTTCTGTTTTGTTTTGTTTATTTATTTTTTTTTTTTATCCACTTTATTTATTTTATTCTTCCCTTTGTTTTTTCTTTTTTTTTTTTTTTTGTTTTATTAAACCCAAAACGACTCCTCATAACATTCAATTAAATAAAAACAATATATAGAAATGAAAAAAGGAAAAAAAAATACTTCTTTTTTTTTTGTACTTTGCCGGAAGTTTTATGATACATAAAATGAACACAAACGATTACCGTAATAATAATAATACTAATAATAATACTAACAATAATAAATCAACGTATCAAACGAATTTTTTTTTTTTTGAAATGTATTAAAAAAAAAAATTCAATTTGGCCGTACTTAAATTGCCTAAACGTCAAAATGCAGGCGTATCGTTTTGTAAAAAAAAAAAAACAAAAAAAAAAGAATTTTAATAATGATAATAATTAAAACAAAACAAAAACAGGATTGAAAAAAAAGAAAGGGAAGGGAAGGGGGACGGACGGCGGACGTGTTCGGTTTTAAAATATAAAAAAAAAAAAAAAATTTTATCGACTGGAAAATTTTTTTTTTAAAACAAAAAAAAAAAAAAAATTCGAAAGGCGAAAATCAATTTGTTATATTTTTTCCCTTGTCTCACAAACAAAAAGTAGGGGGGTGGCCGTATCGAAATCACAAGTTTGAAAATTTTTCTACGGCCGATACGATGACTGACCACCCCTTGACAAGGCCAGGAACACACACAACAGATTGAATCCATTTTAGTAAATTTTGACTTATCGCATAGAGTGTGTAAAAAAAAAACACCACCCCAAAAAGATGGAAAAGGTCGTCGAAAGTAAAAAAAAAAAAAAAAAAATTCCGATACGAATCCCGGTTAGGAAAAAAAAAAAAATTTCTCTCGCTCTCTCTTTTGGAGTGTTTGCAATTAATAATAAAAAAAAAAAAGTGGAGGAAAAAATAATTTAAGGGTTGGTGGTTGTAGTAATATGATGGGCGGGCGGCAAAGCGGAGGAATTGAATCAATATTTTAAAATTCAATTTATTGATAATTGAATAGAGAAAAGATGGAGGTGAGGAGTTTTTTAGGTGCACTCAACTATTTAATATTTACTTTTCCAGACAGAGTTTGCTCTCTCTCTCTCTTTCTCTCTCTCTAAAAAAAAGTTCACATCATCTCTTCGTCTCTTCCTCTTTCCTCCTCCACCTCTTCCCTCCCAATTTTCCCTTTTTCCTTTTAAACTAATTTAACTCTAAACATTCTTTTATGCAATACTTTTTTGATTGTTTGCTCTCTTACACACTCTCTTACTCTCTCACTCTCTCGCTCTTTTTTTAACGGTTTCAAACACACATTTTAAAGCTTTCATCATATAAAAGGTCATAAAAAAAAAAAGGAAAAATTTCTTCGAGTGAGAACGTTAAAATGTTTGAACAAGTGGTTGAAATTTTTTTTTTAATTATTTACGTTTGAGATTTTTGATTGATTAAGGGTTCAAGGTCAGTCAATTTTATAGTTTTTACTATTATTATTATTTTATTTTTCAACAACGAGATCGCGAATTAATTTATTAATTAATAAAAATTTATTAATAATAAAAATTAATAAAAACGTGGCTTTAGTTTAAAAAAAAAAATTAAAATTGTTAATATCGAATGAGTTGAATGTAATAAATATAACAAATTTGTATGTTGGCAACCGTGTTGTTATTGTTTTAATAATAATAATAATAATAATAATGATAATGATAATAATAATGCTAATAAAACATGAGCGATGATTTTTGATACGAAATTGTTGAATGTTTTTGTTCCATTTCAAGGTGTTTTATTGCCACGAGGCATTTATTCAAGTTAATCTTATAATAATTGCGTGGGTGTTAAAACCCCTCCTTGTCCTCCTTCTCGTCCGCCTCCGCCTCCTCCACCTCGTATTTGGGTTAGGTGTGGATTTTGGCTACTTTTTGTCATTTTTTTTGGCAAGAGAAAAAACGTAAAGGAGAAAGATTTATTGATAGTTTTTTTTTTTTTGGTTCGATTTCCGGTTGTAGTTGTAGGTACGCATTAGATGGAAAATTCGTTTTAATCGTTTCCGTTTTCTCTCTATCTCTCTCTCACGTTTTTCGTTGTCATCACTATACTTTTTTTTTTTATCCGTATATCTATTTCTCTTTTTTTTCCAAACGTATCGAAAAAAAAAAAATCATTTTCTTTACACACGAAGCAGAAGAAAAAAAAAAAAAAAAGAAGAAGTCATAAATATTTGGAACATCACGTAGACAATTTGCCCCTCGTGCCCATGGCGTTATGTTACCATGGTTACCGAGAGAGCTTCATCAATGATACAATTTTCCAGTTTCAAAGTATATGCCAAGGATGACTCACTCCGTGGATTTTCCTTAAACTTAATTTGACCTTTTCTCATGTTATTTAAACATTGGTGTCAAGTTTCTATTTATATTTTTTTCTTAACGGAAAAAAAAACGAAAAACTTTCGTCCGACTTTCATTTAGAAAATTCGGTTACTTTTTTTTCTTTTTTGTTTTAATCTGGAATTGCGAATTTTCCCCAGTTTTCATTCGTGTTGTTTTTTTTTATTTATTTTTTCTACTCGAACCCTTCCAAAAATTTTTCCGAAAAAAAAAAAAAAACTTGATAATAATTACAAGAAAAATATTATTATTATTGTTTTTTTTTTTTCTTCACGACCGCGTTTTTGACGGGGTTAAAGAATGAGAAAAAAAAAATTCATTTTTTTTTTTATTATTAGTTTACATCGGTCAGATAGAAAACATGTTTTACTTCATCCCCAATTTTGGGGTTGAAAAAAAAAAAAAAATTTTGTCGTCTATCGTGGCTAACAAAAAAAAAAAAAATTGAATTTTTTTTTTCTTCTCTCTCTCTCTCTCTCATCTTATTTGATCCGAATAACTGAAATTTGTGGATAAATTTTCACATGAATGATTTGAAAAATAAGAAAAGAAAAGAAAAGAAAAAAGAAAAACCTGTAAAAAAAAAAAAAGTGGTAGTAGAAGACGACCGACGTTCAGGCATCCTATTTCGTTTTATTACCTTTTATTTTGCCTTTTTTTTCTTTTTCATCTCCCCCCCTTCCAAAACCTTTCTTCTACCTCTTTTTCTAGCCCCTTTAAAATCCATTTAATCTTTTTTTTTTCATATTTTTTTTGTTGTAAAAAAAATATTATTATTATTATTATTATTATTATTATCATTTTCTTTTTCTTTCTAACAAACGAATTCGAAAAGAAAAAGAAGGAAAAAAAAAGAAAATATTTATAGAAAATCATTGAAAATAAATTGATATCCGTTATCAGTAATCGATATAATGAATGAAAAACCGGTTGAGTTTGGGGGGGGGCGAGAGGAGCGGAAAGCGGAGAAGTTTTCAAAAACTTTTTAACGTAATGGAAAATCTATAAAAAAAAAATTTTACCCTCGTGCCGTAAATTTTTTAATTTAATAGATTTTATACAAAAATTCAGAAAAAAAAAAAGAAAACTTTGGCCGAACGTGATAGCAGTAGTAGTAAAAAGGCAAAAACAAAAACAAAACACGAGAGAGAGAGAGAGAGAAAAAGACAGAAAAAAAAATTTTTTTGTGTGCGAGAGAGAGATGGAGGTAGCGAGAGAGGGGGGAAGGTTTAGAAAAGAATAAAAATAACGTCGAGGGCTCTTTAACCTTATTATAACGGCCCTTAGTAACAGTCAATTTGTCTTTTTTCTCAAAAGAAAAGAACGGAAAGAACGAAAAGCACTTCCGGTTTTTCTCTTCTTTAACTAACGTAAGAAAAAGAAAGAAGGAAATCGAGGAAGGAAGAGAGAGAGAGGGAGGAGGAAGGGAGGGGGTAGTATGTTTTACCTTTTTCAAATAAAACTGATTTTTCCAAATGAAAATTGATTTTTTCTACCCTCCTCTCTCTCTCTCTCTCCGCCTCCCGCCCCTCCACCTTTTCCGCCGCCTCCCTCAAATACCAAATTATTTTGTATAAAGAATTTTGCTTCTTTTTTTTCGTTGCTTCCACGTTTTTTTTTTAATCGCGGGTAATTTATAAATTATTAAAAAAAAAAAACGAAACCTTCGTGATGTTTGTTTGTTGTTGTTTGTCGTCGGGGGGGGGGGAGTTGTATTAAAAAAAATTATTTCTCTTTTTCTTCTTCTTCTTGTGTGTGAAAAACAAATAAAAACGTTTAAATCGGTCGTTACCGGAAGTTACTGAAAGTTACCGGAAATGGTAAATTTGTTTTTTTTGTTTTTTTCTTTTTGTTTGCGTTTGTTTAAAAAAAAAATTTAGTAAAAAAGATAAGGCGAAAATTAATTGCTTTTTTCATTCTATTGTTTAGTAAAATAAATTTGTCTTTTTAACAAAAAAAAAATAACCCTTAATAATCAACCCTTACAACGTCGTACGCGAAAAAATTAAACACTATCGCATTTTTTAAAAAAAAAAATTTTTCTCATTAAAATATTACAATAGGGTGGTTTATTATTATTATTATTATTTTTTTTTTGGTTGCTTTTAAGTAAATTTAAATCCCCGATTTTCTGTTTCTCCCTCCACCCGTCTTTTGCATCCCTTAACTTATTTTTTTCTTTCTAACCCTTTTTTTTCAAAACATTTTTTTTTTAAAATAAAAAATTCGCTCGCGTAAAATTTTAATTTTTTTTTTTTGAATTAAACGCGCTCGTATTTCCTTTTTTTAACTCTTTTTTTACATCCCTTATAAAGGTATTATTATTATTATTATCATTACATTTGACAATGTTATTTATCAGTAAGAGGGTTGTAAAACCTGTTTTCTTTTTTTTGGAAAAAGGATGGATTTTTTTTTTTCTTTTTTTACCTTTTTTTTCCATGACCGTTATTCTCTTTCTACTTAACCTTTCCTTCTTTTCCCCTAAAAAAAAAAAAAAAAAAAAAAAAAAAAAAAATTTTTTTTTTCTTTTATTTATTTCTTATTTATCTTTTTCTGTGTGTGTGCGTGTGTGCGTGCGTGTACGTGCGTTTGTTTCCTTATATCTCCTTGTTTACTTTTTTTTTTGTTAATATTCTTTTTCTTGTGTCGTTTGTGTATTTCTACGCATTTTATGTCTCCCACTTTTTACTTAGCGTCTTTGATAGAGCAAACATCAAACAAGTTTTTTTCGTTTCTTCTTCTTCTTCTTCTTCTTCTTCTTCTTCTTCTTCTCTTTATCTTTAATGGTTTTTATTATTATTATTATTATTAATTTGTTTTTCATATTAAAACGAAAATCGTGTATCTACTTATTAAACAAAATATCGTTCGGGTAAAAAAAAAAAAAATACGATAAAGTTTGTTTGTTTGCAACGTTTAAACTTGAACTTCATTTAAAAAAAAAAAAGTAAACGAGAGTGAGATTAATGATGGGGGGCGATTAAAATAAAAAAAAAAAAAGAAAAATTAATTTTTAACGGTTGATTATTTAGAGAGAGTGAGAAAAAAGTGTCGAAAAGGTTTGTTAGAAGAAAAAAAAAGGTTAAATGACTTGACGGTTTAAAACAAGCGAACGAACAAGCGAACAAACGTTGAATTCTTTTATTATTATTATTATTATTATTATTATTATTATTATTATGATATTCATATAAATCAAAAAAAAAGAAAGAAATTTCAAAGGGGTCTCCCGTTGAAAATATTGGCGGAACCCCAAGATTATGTTTCCTTCCCTCTTTCCTTCCTTCCTTTCCCATTTCCTTTTTAGTTCTCATTAAAATCAATGTGCCGACCCCCCCGAAATTAAAGTTTTGGATTATTATTATCATTATTATTATTATTATTATTGATTTTTTCATTTTTTAAAAAATTCGTTACGTTTTTTTTTTAATCTTTTCATCCCTTTTTGATTTTACCGTCGGCGTGGTTTCGATATTAAAAAATTCGGGGGTGGCAGAGAGTGGAAAAGGGG